>NC_135963.1:28641371-28944401 GCF_053455715.1 Rhinoraja longicauda | reverse complement strand
TTGACATCATGATAATTTGCTGCTTAATTTTTACTTTCCAGCTGATTGCTAACAAAAGCAGTTCGAGGTGAGACGAGGGGGTTTGAAACCTTTTGCGATGAAATACTTTTTTATTAATAATGCAGTTTTCTTTTCAAATATGTAAGTTCATTACATCGTTTGAAAATCTAAAACGGATCGTATTTCATCTACATTTCAATCAGTTGCCTAACATAACAGGTCTTGAGTGTATTTTTCTACATATGGGGGCAAACTTTAACCGTTTGATTTAGCAGTCAATTTTTCAGCTTTTTTTTTGCAGGCAACATGGTCTAATTAATCCTTTTATATACGCTTGGTTGTCCTTTCCTTCTTTCTGCTCGTTTTTTTTCAAAATAAAACTACCCCTGTGGGTGTATACGTGTGTGGTCTTTAGGACAACATCAGAAACGGCGTTTTGAATAGGAGGAGTTGATTTTTGGCTAGCCTCTGTAGTGTGTAATTGTGTACCAGTTCAATTAGAACTTCAGGCCTGGGACCGCACACATTTCTGCTCAAGCTGCCATTGTTAGCTGGCAATTGTGCGTCCCCCTCCCGAATGAGTGCGCCGACCCCATGGCAAAGGGATCATGCCGCACTCGCAGACCCAGAGCACTACGGCAAATAGCAGACCACGAGTCCTCAACTGAAACCTGCACATCGATTCTCCTTATTACCAGAAAGATTTACCTAGCCAACATATGTTTCATTGAATGATGGCACAATAAATCAATTTTAAATGGACGCTAACTCTTTATTTCATTGAGTGTGCAAATGCACAGCTTGGCGGTCATGTGGATATAAGTCTGCACATAGTTTGGGAGTACGAATAGCAAAACTGGATTAATATATACGCCCCCCGAAAATGTAATTTGCGACTTGATTTGCTGTTTAGAAGATTGGGATGTATATCTCTCTGCAAAGTATATATTTTCAGGCCTCTTCTTCCTTGGATCAACCACTTGGATCTTGTGGGATACATTAAATGAGAAGGGTCACCTTTGAGGGGAAGCCACTTGCTGGATAATGTTTGTGACTTATCCCGATTTTGTTCAATTATATTACTGACTGGAGCACGTTTTGTGGATTGTTTGCTGTCACCATTAATATTTGAGACATGTCCTATATGGTATCTTATTGCATCCCTTGAATTTATGCAAAAAAAATCCCCTTAAATCCCAATTCAAATGTTTTTATAGCCGAATGTAGTCTGTCCATTTTCCGCCCACACACACACACACTTAAAATCGGGTGATGTGTGGCTCTTTACATCTGAAAATAATTTTACGCCCCTTAACTCTCTCTCCCCCCCCCCCCCCCCCCCCCCCACCTCCCCGCCATTAAGCATTCTGTCTCAATAGTATACACTCCATCTGTACTTTGTATATATCTCGCTCTGAAAAGAAAACACCGTCTCGAAAACGCCATAAATACTGAGGACCATACTGTGCATTACCATTTCTTAAGAACAAAAAACAGTGCGAGAGAGGGACGCTTCAATGCCAGAAGTGTGTTCACTCGAATGCGTTTCCGCCCCCCATACATAGCCCCCACCGCAATCTAGCCATCTACCGACCCCCCCCCCCCCCCCTCACCCACCCCTCCGCCGACTTCGTTCAGCTTCTTGCAAAACTCTCCAAGTTGGGCAAACTGAAAAGAAAAACAATAATTAGAGATAATTGCTTGTGTCCAAACATAAGCATCAAAGCATTTTGGATTCGTTTGTAATGTGCTGTGGTGTGTGATCCAAAAGGATGACCCCTATTTTGTTTATTGAGTGGGAGCATATCCTGAGTGACAGATGGAGTGGACCCAATGCACTCGTCACGGGCTCAGACGGGGCACGGATTGTGTAGGAGACAGTCAGCGAATAAAGATTCAGAGAAACCTACAAAACGAGGGTCAAAAGAGGGTGCATGATTATCAGTGGTGGCTGAAGGCAGCACAACAAAGAACACCACAGTCGAGTTTAACAAATCGTACATGCACACTAGGTTTATTTTTTCTCAAAAACGTTATGAAATTTACACAGTGTATGTATGGAGATGCTGTAAAAGAAATAACGGGGTGTCTTGGGATGACATGGACAAACTCTTATTAAAAGTGTGTGTGTGTGTGTGTGTGTGTGCGTGTGTGTGTGTGTGTGTGTGTGTGTGTGTGTGTGTGTGTGTGTGTGTGTGTGTGTAAGAGAGAGATGGGAGGGGGGAGAATGGGGGAGAGGGAGCTAGAGAACCGAGCTTCTCTTTTTTTTTAAACATTGTGTAATTGTAACCTGATAATTATAAATCTCATTATATTTCGCTAATATTGTATTATATTTTAGAACTGAAATTGCCTTGCTTAAGCTTTATTTAAATACTCAAAGCAAGATGAAATAAATATCATCCCAAGAAAAAAAAATAGAAGTTGATCTCAATTTAACTAAAATGCCATCAAGTTATAATTTCGAGAGTTTGGGTGCTTTATTTTTGTATCTTAAAGTTAGAGAGTTAATGTCGCAAACTGAATAAAGGAGAGTGGGGAAGAGAACAGCAAAATCGGACATGCCACCCAGTGTCTTCATCAGAAGGAATATTTGGGTAGTTGAAGTGATTTACTGGTGAATGGACAGACCGGGACAAAGGCTTGAACAACAGGACTTCTAGTTGAAGTATTTCAAAAGCAGTGGTTCGTGTGATAAGATAAAGTGCCGTTTTTTGGGGCTCGTAGTCCATAACACAGTAATAGGTTTTGAATGACCTAAACGATTTGTTGATTGGGACAATACGCCCATTGTCCACAATTGCATTTTTATAGAAATGTATGGACAAAAGACCGTGTATTCTTACAAAACTACAAAGGATGTTTTATTGGACTGGTACCATGGTGTGTACCATGACTCGAGCGATGAATGGAACACACAACCAGGTGAACAGTCTTTAAGGTCTCATTTATATCTTCTCGAAACCAGTTCAATTTCTAAAGATTTCCAAGCCTGGTGTATGAAGTAGACTTCACTGAATTTCAATAAATGAAATGGTTCTAAATCGCCGAGCCAAATTAAAGTATTGTGTTCTCTCCAATGTATTAACAATGATCAATTATTAATAAAACTTGCACACCAGTTCAAATATTTATCTATAGATTCGATCCTTGGCTTGCTTAGAGACTGTCACTCTCTCCTTCCCTTCCACCGGTATGGTAACATGAAACGAGTGGAGCTCCTGTATTTTACCAAAATAGTTCAACGCCAATTATCTGCTGTCACCGAAATATCTACACTATAGGATGGATCTGTTAGGGCAATGTGTGAACGTGCAATATATAACAGCTGGACAGCAGATCATATTGCTTGCTTAATAACCCCCCTCCGTTTTTGTGCCAGGTCGCGTTAATCTCTTCGGCTGTTCAGCCACTTCAGAACCGATCTCACTGCTCCTCCAACACGCTGAAGACGGCATTGCACTTTAAAAATGCAGAAAGCCATAAACCGTGCAATTGTATATTTCTTCCGGAGAATAACTTGACTTGTATTCCATTAAACCTTTTGATATAATGATAACGTTAACATGATTTTGGTTTCGAAAGCAACGACTCCGAAACACATGCACTTTTACGATACAACGAAAATCAAACTCTGGATTAACCCTCAAAAATGAAATGGCTAATGTCTATTTTATGACAAGTGAAAAATATGCCAAGGCTGATGGAATTACAGATGACAGGCAATGCTAGAAACACGCAGCAAATCAAAGAGTGACTGCGGAAAGAGAAACAGTCTTAAAATTTTAGGTCGAATCCCCTTCTTCAAAACGAAAAAGCGAAAACAATTACTGTAAATATTAAGTTGCAGATACAGCAAGGAAGAATAATGGGAATGTGTCTGGTTGGACGAAGCCAGGGTCAGCTGTAAACAAGGTCACCGAGCCCACTGGTCAACAGGAGCAGTTCGGGGTAGGGAACACAGTGCTATGTTGTAGAGTATTTGGGTTCATTCCGCAGGAGTGACCCTGACCTTCCGACTTTCTGCCACTATAATTCTCTAACTTACTGCCATCTATATTATTGTGGCTTCTTGTACTGTTACAATAAGGCTCCACGCAAGCTTGAGGAACAGGATATCACCTTCCATGTGAAATTACTGAGCCTTCCAGACTTAATGTTAAATTCTGCAACATCCACGAGGTCTGAACAAGGGTTGCCGCCCAAAGCGTTGCCTGTCCATCCCATTCACAGATGTTACCTGACCCTCTTAGTTCCTCCAGCATTCCGTGTTTTGCTCAAGATTCCATAATCTGAATTTAAACGTGTCTACAAGAGACATCTGGCTTCCTCAGTATCTATGGTGCTGGCTGTTTTCTCTCTTCATTAACACAACCTGGCGTGCTGCCCCATATTTCACAGTTCTTACATATCTGTCATCTCACTCTCCAACTGCCCCCATATAATAGCTTGTCTGAATAAAGGATCCTCTTCTTCATCTTCCTACTTGCTCCTATTAACCCATCGACCAGTTTACAGCTTATCACCAGGGCAACTTTGGCCTCACTCAGAAAAAAATCCCTCTGTCCTACAAATTCGTATTGTTCCCTCCAATTTAGTACGAACTTTACTGTTTAAAAAAAAAATTCCAACGACTGCATTATTGTTTTGATTCCCGTTGATTTTTTTAAACGGGTCATGTATGTGTAATGAGTGAAAGCCGAACAGGAATTCCGCATTTCTTTATTTTGGATAGTTTGAACATAACTTAAAGTAAATAGTAGGTTCAAAGTACCAGGTCCTTCCTTTATATGGAACCAAGTTGGGCGTGTCCCAGAGAGTTTAGTAAAGAAGGATTTTCTCCAACTTCAATATTTTTATGACAAGATATTGAAAGCATCAAAGATATGGGGATGGAGATCGTGTGTTTCATTTCCCCAATTGTGTTTCCTTCCCCAGAACAGCATTAAAAAGAATAAAATCTAAGCAAGACTCCCTTCGATCGGAAACATTGACTGTTTCTCTTCCTGCAGGTACGGCCTGACCTTTTGGATATCTCTAACATTTTCTGGTTTTGACTAAAGTCTAACTCCTGAAGATACACAGATGCATAACCTTGTGAATATCAAAAATAGGAAATTAAAATCAAAAGTGATGGGATTATGTAGCAGTTCGAGCAGCATCTGAAGAGATAGATGGGAAGTTAAGATTTAATATCAGGGTCCTTTCTTAAAAGCTGAGAAAGAATAGGGACTTTAATTCCTGCTGGCTAAGAAGCGGGAAGGGTGGGTGGTAAAAACAGAAGGGAAGTTTTGTGATAGGGCTGAAAACAGGGGACATTAAATAACAGACACAAAATGCTGGAGTAACTCAGCGGGACAGGCAGCATCTCTGGATAGAAGGATTGGGTGATGTTTTGGGTCGAGACCCTTCTTCAGACTTCTTCAGATTAAATGATGAATTGAATTAAAGTGAAAGATAAAGGAAGCTGGGGGAAATTGAAGAAATAAAAGATGATTCAAAAGGAATTACGAGTGGCAGAGGCGGAATCATCTAAAATTGCAAAAGGAAAATACGATGGATACTGGAAATCGGAAATTTAAAAATTCCTTGGCTCCAAGCTCTTCGATTTTTCCCGAATCATGACCAGTAGATGGACAAGTCCTCCTCCGTATGCGCTGTCTATCCTGCCAAGATTCATAAATATTTCCTTTTCATTCTAATAGGCATTATATACCATAGCATCCACATTCGTTGTGGTTTGCATTGAATTAACTTCAGTTGTATGAAATATATTATTATATCCATGGAAAGGTTTTACAATATGTATTGAATTTCATAAATTCTGTTTCCTAAAAGTTATGTCTGAATTTACTGATCGTATATTTAATATCAATTTGCATTAAAGTCTGATTTCAAATTGAAGCTATTGGTAAGACAATAGGTAGCCTTTATAAAATGTAAATATTATAAAACCGTACCCATGGTAACAAACAATGCCTTTGATTGTGTTGTTAATCTTGAATGTCAATAGACAATAGACAATAGGTGGGGAGTAGGCCATTCGGCCCTTCGAGCCAGCACCGCCATTCAATGTGATCAGGGCTGATCATTCACAATCAGTACCCCGTTCCTGTCTTCTCCCCATATCCCTTGACTCTGCTATCTTTAAGAGCTCTATCTAGCTCTCTCTTGAAAGCATCCAGAGAATATCGTCGAGCCTTCACAATTCTTAACAAATGTGTGGATTTTTTTTTGCATCAAAAGCACAGCTTCCAGTCCTAATCCCCATTCCCAAATCCCTCCCCACCTACGACCAAGACACCTCACATGCTCTCCATCTCCTCAATAACTTCCGGTTTCCAGGCCCCCACTCCCTCATCTTTACCATTGATGTCCAGTGACTCTACGCTTCCATCCCCCACAAGGATGGTCTTGAAGCCCTCCATTTCCTCCTCGACTGTAGAACCAGCCAATCCCCATCTACTAACACTCTCCTCCGCCTAGCAGAGCTGGTTCTTACCCTTAACAACTTCTCCTTTGACTCCTCCCACTTCCTCCAAACCAGAGGCGTATAGCATGGGCCTTAGCTATGCCTGCCTCTTTGTCGGGTACGTCGAACAATCACTGTTCCAGACATACACTGGCCCCATCCCCGAACTCTACCTCTGCTACTTCGACGACTGCATTGGTGCTACCTCTTGTACCCATGCATAACTCATTTACTTCATACGCTTCACTTCCAATTTCCATCCTGCTCTTAAATATACTCATTGACTTCTCCAACTTTAGATAGTTCCTCTGTCCCTGTCTTTGCCTCCCCCTTCCCAGTTCTCCCTCTATCTTCCTGTCTCCACCTATATCCTTCCTTTGTCCCGCCCCCCTGACATCAGTCTGAAGAAGGGTCTCGACCCGAAACGTCACCCATTCCTTCTCTCGTGAGATGCTGCCTGACCTGCTGAGTTACTCCAGCATTTTGTGAAATAATACCTCCGGTTTGGGAATATTTTCACCTGCACTGAAGTTGAGCTCCCCTGAAAGAGTACAGTATGCCGCGAACGTCGCATATTGACCTCGATATTACCCCGCATGCAGATTTCCTGCAGCCCAAACACGACATATTACTTGTATTGACACATTGTTCTTATGTTCTTATCATAAAGTCATGTCAGGTATCAGAATTTCTGCATCATTTTGTAGTATCTTCAAACTTGTACTAAGAACGACAGACACTACTTTTCAAATAGGTTGATTGTGAATTATTTAAAAATTAATACAGGTAATCGAGTGTCGCAAGCAATTAATTTCTGCACTCTCTGTGCAAACTGTGGGCTGTTCTGCTGAATCTATCAAACGAACTTCATTAACACTGTGGAAACGTGTTGCCTGATAGTTTGCAGCACTTCATTTTTCAAAACAGTATCTGCTTTGACCGCCGCTACAATGATGACAAATGATTAATATGTTTTCTTCTAGCAAGCTCCCTCAAACATTAGTTTCAATGCAGCCAATTCCTTGCCACAAACACGCACGCTTCCTTTCTTGTGATTCAACAACAAGTTGGACCTATTTCTAACAAACAGTTGCATATCACGTCACCTTGATTTAGGAAAGGAAGCGAGAAGTGTTTTTTCTAATTGTTTAAACTCAATAATCAGTTCTGCCGGAGTTTCGGGACTCTGGACGACTAGAAAATATGATATACTTAGAACGTACTTTATTACCTTCCCAGATAATTGCCTTGACTGTGGAATTTTACTAGCCACATAACCTTGACGTTACCTGGTAACAGGTGAGTTCGGGTGATAAGGCGGAATAGTTAATGGGTTGTATACGTCAGTCGGGGCTATTGACACGGATTACACAGCAGAACGCAGCAGATCTGTAAATCCAGGGCGGTGAAGAGAAGTCACAATTTTCCATCCGTTCTGCAAATGTGAGCCAAGGTATACATACATCAGAAGAACCTTCAGCAAAGGTGGCCTCTGAGTGATCAGGCCATAAAATCCGTAACAACATTCATCAAACGGACACACGACGGCTGTATTCCACTATGCTCCGTAAATGAAAATAAACTTAAAACATTATAAGGCAATATATTTCCACTCAGTAATTTTATTTTCATTTAATTTCCATCTCACAAAAATGAAATGGCGAAGAAATGCCACAAACACAATCGCCGGAGATTGAGGGGATATCTGACAGAAGTATATAAAATTAGGAGAAGCATAGATAGGGTAGATCGTCAGAATCTTTTACCAGAATTGAAATATCAAATATTAGAGGGTAAAGGTTGAGTTATCCTTTATTTGGGATGTCTCAAACCTAGGTCTTTAAAATAATACATCTATCAAATTAAGTCACATCTGCTCATATTTTATAAGATAATTTTGTCAACATAATATTACAAACATTCGTATTCTATTCATTCTCCATTTCCTCCCTTTTTCTGCCATTTATCACTCTTTCAGAAACATAAACAGTTGGGTACGCTGCCATTTCCAAAGATCATTTACTTTATCATTTTAAACGATGCTGGCTTTCTTTCACCCTGGAAATTATTTTTTTTAATGCCCAAACATGGTCACACTCAACATAGCTAAGTTTTTCTAGTCTTGGCAACATCCTCTGCACCGTCTCCTGCGCAACATATCTTTCCAGAATTGTGCATAATACTCAAGCCGCGACCTAACTAAAGTTCAATGCAGTTCCTGCCCTTATATTCTGTGAAAAAACCCACAAAGTGCTCAGGCAGTATCTCTGTTGTGGAGAACATCTCTGGCAGGCGATTTTCGGGTCGGGACCCTTCTTCAGACCGATTGTGGTTGGAGGAGGGGGGGGGAGGGTGGGAATCCAGAAGAGAGGCGGGAGTGGGTCAAAACCTCGCAAGTGACAGATGGACACAAGAGAGGAGGGGTTGATTGGCAGATGGTTGGACAAGCCCAGAGATGAAATGACAAAAAGTGTGAGATAAGGAGATGAGGATAGAAGAGGCGTAAAATGTGAAGCCAGAGGTGGGAATATACATGGAAGGGTACACAGGACTTGTTTACCCATGAAAACTGCTGTTGTATAGCTCATATATAACCCATCTCCACAAATGTCAAGCAATAACTCAATGTTTCCCAAATCCAGGGATACACCTTGCATGTTTTCATTATGTAAGTATTTGTATTTTACTGATGCTCTGACATATTTATAGGAAATTGCTACTTGGTCATCCAAGACTGACGTGAGCACCTGGAAGAATCATATATAGGTGGAAAGCTGAAGCTGAACACTTTCTGCAACAAGTATTGACTTGTAAAAGTAT
Source organism: Rhinoraja longicauda (assembly GCF_053455715.1). Lineage (NCBI taxonomy): Eukaryota > Metazoa > Chordata > Chondrichthyes > Rajiformes > Arhynchobatidae > Rhinoraja > Rhinoraja longicauda. Next base: position 28,935,109 of record NC_135963.1, on the reverse strand, counting down.
ACTAAACCAAGGAACCAGAGAATACCTTCAAGCGCTCTTTACTTACAATAGGTGATCATGGAGTATAAAATCCATCTACTGTCCAACATCACGTGTATAGGTCACTATGTAGCCCCATTGATACATTTCACAATTGAAAATATTTCAACGTGATGCTGGAAATCTATTAAGTAGATATATTTTATTCTTTTTGGGAGGACTGGGAGCCATTAATTTTCTTTAGAAAGTACAGCAGTTGTGGGCCACCTTGCTGTGCCTCTGTGGTCTTTGTGGTGATGATGACCCCACAGTGCTGTTGGTTCAGGGGTTCTGCGCTTTAGACCCAGTGGTGATAAAGGAATGGTGGTATACTTCCAGGACAAGAATTGGAAGGGGGGGGGGGGGGGGGGGGGCCTCAGTTGGTGGTGTTCCCATGTGCCGATGTCCCTGATCTGCTTGGTGATAAATGACACATCTAATGCTTGCCAAGACATCAGACACCCCAAAAAGAATAAAACATACCTAATTAATAAATTTCCACTATTTAAATAGATTAATTCTTACATTAGAAAAATGTGTCAATGTATGTATACTACAAAAAGCATAGGCGTGCTTTATAACATAAGTTAAGATGTGTTCAAACGCATAGCCAGGTAGGACATCTTAAATTAATAAAAATGTATAAGAAATATTTCTTCTGAATTAGGATTTGCCCACTGATCTAAATTAACTAGAGTGGTGCTAGTTGGGACACATTCTCCCCTCACATATCCTGCAATTCTTCTCCCATTTGTGTGCATATGGTTAGGATTGTAATTTTCATTATATTCATGTTATAGTTAGCGATAGAACATAGAGCATATAACAGTACAGAACCAGAACCGGCCCTTCGTCCCACAATGTTATAAATTGTTAATTTCTACCTAATTGTTTCTTTTTCTCTACCAGTTATCTTCAAAACAACAAATGGGTTCCTTGCAGGTGAGTACACTCGTTGCTGTAAATAAATGCAGGTAGGTGTGCTCAAAGAAGAACAAAGTAATCTTATTCATCACAGAACATTATTTCATTTAATGATGTTCATTTCCTTTTTTGTTCCATAATTATGAACAGTGAAACTCAACGGGACGAGTTTTTTGTGTCTATCTTCGGTGTAAACCAGCATCGGTAGTTCCTTCCGGCACATTAGGTCCACAACAGAAATCGATTACAATGTCGGTTTAAACGACACCAGTGACCTATTCCTATTTTCACGATGGTTGGGTGAGACGGACGAATTTCGCTCGTCAGGCATTATTCTTAGTTCATGCATTTCTGCCGTGGCCTTATGTTGCTCTACCTACGATGTTACATGGAAGGTTAATAAGGACACATTAGTTTCATCTCGTCAAGGATGATACAGTTACCAAGAGAAAGTCCCCTGATACGCTGGCCAAGCGGTCCAGTGATGTTTTGACTAGAATAACGATGGTGCCGATTAATCAACGCAACTGAATTGACTTCCTGGGTTAGCTGGAGGGCAATGCTACAAAATGTAAATCATGCAGTTTTAGACATTTTCTCGCCTTCATGACAACACGAAGCTCTTGAAATCCAACGAAATGCTTCTGTGAGCAGTGAAATGTAGTCATGACGGTAATGTACCACATGTCATTATCATTACCTTCTGTTCTCTGTGTATTGTGCGGCTAAATACCCTGTGTTACCCTGTGAATATTTTCTACATTCAACACAGGAGACGTGCAGAAATATTTAAATTATTCTATCTAAATATAAAGACTCTAATAACTCTAATAAAAAATCTAATAATTCAGAATATTATTTCGGAGAACCATTCCAATCCACGTAGTGGACCGTGAAAGCCGATGAAGTACTTCCTTCGGAACTTTTCACAAACTGTGAGAAATAATCGGATATACTGCTCATGAAAAGATCCATTCGTCACCGCAACCCTTCAAAAGATTTCCCCTCACTTACACCTCACTGTTTTGAGCTATACAATGGCAGTATCTCCACAACCTGAATAAACCCTGAACTACACTTCAGATATTCGACTCGGCTGAAATGAAGAGGATTTAGTTTCGCTGAGTTGAGCAGTACATTCACAATTAAAGACATCAGAAGTTACCGGGCAGAATTCGATGACTTCCACTGGCACAATAAACATTTATAAAGATTCAACAGATTCAATGATGTATCTAACTTTATTCCTAATACATAGGCGCAATCATTTGATTTTTATTCTCCTTGGTGTCAATTAAAATATGTAGCCGGAAATAAAACAAGTTCCATAATGTGAAGCATTGTGCGCGGAGAACATGTTGAATACATTTATGTACAGAGTACGATCCTTCCTGAAATTGAACAAATTTGATTAACTTATTCGCTCCTATTTCTATGTTATCTTTCTGAAACTTGTTTTTCTTGCTGAATAAATGACCCGAATTAGATGTTAAAATTAGTTGCACTTAAAAAGGAATAGTGTGACTTGATTTATTTAACGCACGCTGGTGCTAACTTACCCGGTTACGGGAGGGGGGGGGGGGGGGGGGGGGGCGGGACCTGCATTTCTAATCCTCAGAAACAAAGCTTAAAATGAGATTCAACAAAATAGATATCAAGAAATCTTTCATAATTATGCTTATTATTATGGCTTGAGATAACAACAATGAATTCATGTATTTAATCTTGTTTAGGCAAATTGGACATTAAAATGCACTTGGAACAAAGGCCATGATAATAAGGTCGCCCTTTCGCATTAAAATTACGATTTTGCTTTCTTCGCTATTAATTTTCACCTCCATTGACTTCCATTAGCCTGCACCTTTCTAGTCTTTGCACTTCGCCTGCACAAAATGTTTACAGCGAACGTGGTCTCTTTTGTTTCCGCAATATTTCTCCATTGATATGGAGCTCAGGTGCAGTATTTGGTATTTATGTATTCTTTAATAAGTGCTCCAGGGAATAATTCACTTCACATTTCGCATTTAACTTTATTGAAAATTCATATATTGTAACCCTCTTTATAAATCTGAATGTTTTGAACGATAGGAATATTTTTTTGCACATTAAGATAGCCAGATGCACACCTCCTTCTGATATGTTGCTTAGTACAGTAAAGGTGTTCACACAAGGGCAACTTGACTCCGTTTATTCTGCCACATGGAAACAAGTTACAGGTTATTCCAGAAAGCCTATTAACAGACAGTCTCAATAAAAGAATGAAATTCGACACTGCCAAACACCAATAGTTTAAAATTGGATAATCACTACAGCACTAATCCTGTTAGGCTAATTGTGTAGTGGGATTATATACCTAATTCACCTGAGAATATATCGCCTACTCGAATAAAACACTCCGATATATATTTGCTCCGGTGTACACTCATTCCAGATGCTCTCGGTAACAGCGTGCTAATTCATTATTTGTAGGGTGATTATGGTGCATTGAAGTTTGAATCAATTTTAAGTTGTCTTGTTATTTTGTTTGGTAATGATGAAAACTTGCTCCTTAGGGTGTGGGCCGTTCACCAAAAGGAAGCTCACACTCTTGGTGACAAGGCTCCCATCATCCCGCCCCTTGAATCGGCTAGTTTGCCTCCTCACCCAGAGTCACTGCAGTGATGTGTCGGTCGAGTCGCAATGTCCCATATATACAATATTTTAGCAATGTAGGAAAATCTCGCTAAACTGATAATTTTCAACTTGTTTTTGCATGTAATCCAAGAATATATTTTCATAATCGAAACATTTCAAGCATCTTCCACACCAGTTTCCAGCTGAAGGTATAGAAATGTGCAAATTAACTATTAATGGACCTCTAAATGCATGTGATCGTTGACGAGTGTTCAGAGTTCAGAAACATTACCACGGTGTTTCATCTATTTCAAACATGTATAAATGTTAATATATAACCGACGAGGCGTTGTTGTTCTCAACAGTGAAAGATCACGTTATATTTTAATATGGGCGTTTTATAAAAGTAACGGGAGAACGCACTCATTCGCCAGTAAGGGATGTTAATGTTTGGTGTCACCATACTTATCCGCAGTGAACTTTCAATTCGCTGCTGCAGACACCAGGGCAAAACCCATGCCGTTTTAATGGGGTTTTTTTGCGGCAACATTATATTACTAATATTCGATCGAATATAATAGTGCAATTATAAAACAACTATTTAAAATATATATTTTGAGAGATAGTTTCCACCATTGTTCTTCTCAAGTGGCAGCTCAAAATGTGTAAATCGGAGTGTAAATAAGTAGATGTTAAAACGCACATCTCATAACCTTTTAAAACAGAAAAATGAATTCTATAAAATCATATTAGTACAATATAAATTATGCTTTTCTCATTTTCAGATTTTCTAAGGTTTTATTTTGTACAAAATTACCCAGAAACTAAGCTGTTCAAAGTCTACGCATATTGTAGGAAATGAAGACTGACAGGGTCTTCAGGATTTAAAAAAAACATTTTTAATGAAACAACGTCAACGCTGAAAAGGACATATTGTAAAAAACAAAAATATTTACCTTTTCCGCTGCCCCATACTCTTCAGTGTTTGCTAGTTATTGTTATTGCTGACTGGTTGAGGCCACATCACATCTGGAGCCATTACCCTAATCCGCTCTGATCTAGACGGGCAATCGTTTCCCCTGGAGAATATCATCCTCTTTTTTCCATTACGCTTCCATTATTTTTGGCACGAAATATACCTACAATATTGCCACTCACTTATTTTGTAGCAGAAACGTGAAAGGCAATTAGTTTAATTTGTTCATTGTAGTACTTCCAGTCAGCACGGAATGATTTAAGCCGTTTCAATATTTAAGAGGAAAAGTAGAGGTAGTTTTATAATTCTGTAAAATAATTTCATTCTGTTTTGATTTTCTTGTCATTTTAAATGATGCAATTTATTGGTTCGATATTCAAATATTAATTGGAATTTCAAAACATTATGTAGAGAATAACAAACAACCCAGCTACAACTTTGACATTTTTAATGTTTGTTCACAAAATTGTTTTGTTTTGAAATAAGGAGAGTGCTTTGAAACAGTTTAATTCCAGGCTATGCAAAAGCCTATTGCCTCGGAAACACCATCGCGCTGGCATGGCGATGAATGAAATTTATCGGGCTTTCTAACCTGCAAGAATCCAAACAATATCGTATCATGTTTCGGCGAGGTTGCAATTGAAACGAGATATGTGCTTCAGTTATAATAGTAGTGCAGAGAAAAGCAAACTTCAAGCGGTTTTTGCATCTTCCCAACATGTCATACGAGATAAAATACGGTTTCTTTTGCAAACAATACTTTACTGGACTGTATGCAAGAAAATAATTTCACCGTTCGTTAACACATATGACAAATGGCCAGCTCTCAGTTTATTTAAAGTGGTTGGTTGTGTTTAAGAAATCTTTCCGCTTATATGTTACGCCACAGAAAAACATGAAGTGGCAAAGGCAAATTTGAGATGAAGAATCAAACGGTTGAACTATTTTCTGGGATGATATAACTTTGAATTTCAAATATACTGAAGGGAGCTGTGGAGAATCTGCATTTAAGTCCGTTAAATCCAAACCTTGTAAGATTCTAGTGGTCAGACAGGATCTGCGATTCTCAATGTTTTCTCCTGAGAAAAATGTAATCTATAATTCTTTGGTTCAAAATAACGATTTATATATGAAGCGTGATATTTATGACTAAAACCCTCGATAATCGACGACATTAGGATTCAAAACAAAAATGATCACATCCTAAGATTTGTTTTAATCTTCCTTATTTTCCCTGGACGTTTGGCAGTGCTTTGTGCTTAACAGTTGAGATCCATATTATTAATTATTTGACTTTAAATGTCCCCGGAGCTTTATGAAGTAAAATAACGCGGCTTAAATATTATTAAATCATTTCATTACGATCGCTGACATTTGAAAAACATAACATGATGTGTCCAATGTGTATCTTGTTACAACAAAGCTTTGTGGTTTAAATCGTCGTTTCGCATTTGCAGGGCTTGAAGATAAACTTATATAGAAATTGAGCGACGGGATGTTTACTGTAACCTGCTCCGTTAAGCTCAGTGCACCTGACTCGCAGTGGTTTTGTTGGAAGAGAGAGTGATTATCTTATCTTAACTGTTCAGCAGAGCTTCCTTACGTCTTGAACTCTTGTGTTCTCGGCTGGCTAGCCCCAGCTTCCCACCTCCTCTATTATAAACTAGCTCCGACACAAGAGCCACTATTTAACCTTAGTTTCGTTAAATCAACATTGCTTTTGAAGTCCGCTTAAAGCAGGAGCACCCAGAGGCCAGGCGATTTTATGCCTTAACATGTATGGCAAATCCTGCGCGGTTAAGTAAACTTAACCTTCATTTATGAAACTTACGAAACAGAGGCCAAATGTGACTTGTGCGGTAATTACAGCCGAGCGGGGAGGGGGGTCACTTAAACGAGCCGCCAATGCCACGCAATCCTAATGAGTTTACCAGAAATTGATTCTCTATAATCTTTCTATTTATATGCAGCTTGCTGCCCCACCTCCATAGTCTCCAGCTCCTAGGGATCAGAGGGGGCAACCAGTTGAAGCCTTTTGAAGGTTTGACATTAAAATGCACAATTTTTATTTCAGTTTAGCTGGAATTTTCTTGAACACTTTATATTTGTTGCATGGGTGTCTGACTTTATTTGACAATTTTAATGCTGTGTGTGTGTGTTGGGGGTGGGGGAGATGGGAATGAAGTCGTGTATAGAAAACATTGAATAAAGTGAATAAAAATGAAATGGAGAGCCCAGCTTGATTGTTCCGATTGGATTTAATTATGCTTTTACCAATCGTAATTCATTTCAAGCAAATTGCGTCCAGGACGGGTTCACTTGGAAGTTTGGTGACACAGAACACACCTGTAGTTAGTTGAATGACGTGTTGAATTTGCGAAAGCGGCCTGAATGAACAAATCCTTGCTTCGACGCAAATGCTGATGGAACTGCAGATGCTGGCTCATACCGAAGGACTCAGCGGGACAGGCAGCATCTCTGGAGAGGCGGAGTGGGTGACGTTTCTGGTCGAGACCCTTCTTCTCACCAAGAGATAGATAAGACCGGCAACAGGTGATCTCAGGAAGGGTGGAGTCCATAATGGCCCATTGCTTGCGGGGGAAGACGTGCTAACGACAGGGATACAAGGACGTGAACAGTGGACCTAGTCTATCTTCAACAGTTTCACGTGTCTCCTGAACGTTTGTTTGACACATGCGCCAATTGAAAATACATCCGTAATGTTAGGCGATGTGGCACCATCGCCCATTTGGCTGATTGCGACTGGCGGCCCATACCACTTTGTTGTGTTCCAACCAAGGGCGAACTTTTGCCCTCACTTCTCCGAAACGTTCCCTGTAGCCTAGAAAAACCCCATTTGATCAGCTGACGGAGACCCAGAGGGGCACTGACTGCTACCTCGTGTTGTTGCTTTGTAGCTTCAAGCCTGTAAAATTACACAGCTCTGGCACTCAAAGTATGGGTCAACTCTGACCGCGGAAAACATCATTCTGATACATGAAAGGGCGCAGAAGACTTCACGGACGAAGAAGAATGATGATTGTAGGGTTAGGAATGATGTTTGCTTTAAAGCTTGGTCTTTAACCTGAGAACAGGTTCCGGTTTCTGTGGCGTCTCTTAGCAACTGGTCTGGTAATAGCAGCGAAAACCTTGCTTTTAAAACAAGTATTTTCTAGTTGTCTTTGTTGGCAAAGGGCAGGGATAGACTAAAGTGTAAGAGAACATCGATTCACCGTTCCCTGTGATTCTGGTACACGGCCACTATAGAGGAGTCCATCCCTTAAACATGAAGAAGCATTTGATGTAGGAAACGAAATGATGTCCTCTCTCTCTCTCTCTCTCTCCCTCTCCCACCCAAGTCGCACGAGCTTCTCGTTTTCACCCGACAAACAGCTAACAATGGCCTGTCTCCTTCATGATCGTTACTTTTTTGCATATCTTTCATTCATTGTTCTTTATCCCTCCACATCACCGTCTATACCTGTCGATTCCCTCGTCCCTAACCAGTCTGAAGAAGGGTCTCGACCCGAAACGTCATCCATTCCTTTTCTCCAGAGATGCTGCCTGTCCCGCTGAGTTACTCCAACATTTTGTGTCTATCTGATGTTTCTAATGTTTGTCAGAGGCGTTTATCCACGTTGCCATATCATCACGAGTGTATTATTTCATTCATTGACCTAAGTCCTATGAAATAATTTCATTTTGCGTTCTCATCATAAAGTTGGAAGTTAATATCTCGACAATTCTGCCATCTACAATGTTTACCTGACCGTCTCTGTAATCCCATTTACACTCAGGCCAATAACTCGACCAGGGGCCACAGTTTAAGAATAAGGGGTAGGCCATTTAGAACAGAGATGAGGAAAAACTTTTTCAGTCAGAGAGTTGTGAATCTGTGGAATGCTCTGCCTCAGAGGGCAGTGGAGGCCAATTCTCTGAATACATTCAAGAGAGAGCTAGATAGAGCTCTTAAGGATAGCGGAGTCAGGGGGTATGGGGAGAAAGCAGGAACGGGGTACTGATTGAGAATGATCAGCCATGTGACCTGCGTGGGTTTTCTCCGAGATCTTCGGTTTCCTCCCACACTCCAAAGACGTACAGGTATGTAGGTTAATTGGCTGGGTAAATGTAAATATTGTCCCTAGTGGGTGTAGGATAGTGTTAATGTACGGGGATCGCTGGGCGGCACGGACTTGGTGGGCCGAAAAGGCCTGTTTCCGGCTGTATATATATATGATATATGATATGATATGATATGATCACATTGAATGGCGGTGCTGGCTCGTAGGGCCGAATGGCCTACTCCTGCACCTATTGTCTATTGTCTATTGACTTCTATTTTTGCACGTATCTAAACCACTTAATTACATTCCTTGTGACATATAATAAGCCATGCTTATAACATCCTGCCTTTCTAATAAATCATATCTTCTTCACTATATCAGCCTTCCAAAGAGAGCCATGTATCTACATTTTTCTACTGAGGTTCATTCAAACCTTACCACAATTTCAGGCTTGGTGCATTCAATATTTTAAGCATACACATTAAACTGACTTTATTCAAATTCCAAACATCAAAATGTTGAGCATAAATTTTGCACAAAAACCTGCTATTATGTACACACAGTAGCAATAACGTTTGATGTGAAGTATTTGCAACCATAGAGGTTGGCCACTAAAGTGGGCACCGTGTCATTACCTGCTCAGGTACTACCTGTCCCCTGTGCGGCGAAAGATGGGCCTGGTACCAATGCTGCAGATGTGCCAGTCAGCCAGAGATTTGCTGCACCGCCTGTCTTTCATGAAAAGTTTTTCCAGACCAACTCCTTTGGCCACAGGTCCATCCGGCAGCAGTTAGCACAGAACATGCTGCTGGTACTGCTGGACAAGGACACAATGGAGGACATTGTGGGTGGTTTCCTGAACAGACTGCCCAGTTTATCTGATGAAATGCCTCATCGGCAGAAGTCACCAGCAAGCACCAAGACCTTGCTTGGCTGATGGTGAGAGGAGCCCTCCCAATCAGATCCTTCCTGAACTAGAGCCCCTTGGGATAGTTGGTATGGAAAGGAAATGGTTGCCCAACTCTTAGCTGAGTGTGGATTTGTGAAGAGGCTATGCAGAATGATGCAAGGGTCTTTGTCACGGTTCTTGGGAACTTGAGAGTCCCAACCATTTGTGATGAGATTGTTGGGATATCATGAATCTGTGACATTCATCTTTCTGGATTGTTAAAGACATTATCGAAGAAGCATTGGAAACTTATAGTCCACCTCACACACAGTGTAGCCATGGTACAGAAGTGGTGGAAAAGGATAAAATATAGCTTCACAATATTTCAATTACATTTTTTATTTTTCTCGAATGTAGTTGAATTATTTGACATTCATTCAGGCAATGGAGAAATATTTAATAGGATTAGGATGTCATTTGCTGCAGAGTGCCCAGGCTCCAACCTACAACTGCACGTAGTACTCCAAATGAAGCCTAACCAAAGTCCTATAAAGCTACAACATGACTTCCTGACTCTTATACTCAATAGGCCGATTCAGTTGAATTTCTGGTCAAAGTTTTGGTCAAATACTTTGCAAAAATTGCAGTTAGTAGAAATATGAAACAAAAACAGATAATTCTGGAAACACTGAGCAGGTTAGGTTGAACCTGTGGCAAGATCAATACCTAATGTTTTAGGTTCGGGGCCCTTTGATAGGACTTTCCTTGCTTTATGTTTGACTTCTGGGAGTGGAGACTGTTCCTCCTGCTGTGCACTGACTGTACTTCAGGGGATCTTCAAACACATGCTACATTAAATGCTGTCTTAATGTTAAGACCACTCACTCTCAGACCAAAGCTGTCAGGATAACTCGCACCTAGAGATTCTGGCATAAATACAAAGCAATGTTCCATGGTAGCAAATATTCGCCACTGTAATGTTGAAGGCAACCTCCATCATATTTGCTGATGATTGAGAGTGGACTGGTGGGCTGGTATCATGGAGTTGTCCTTTTACATGGAGAGTTCTAATCCCGGAAATCTTTCACCTCAGGTGTATGGATATCAGATGTATGGATATTTGAAACATTCAATTCCGATTACAACTCATTGTTAAATGACGCAGTTCCTGCCTGCATGCAACATAACCTGATCAACATACAGGTCATGGGCTGATACTTAACATTAACATCACAATAGAAAGTAGACACAAAAAGCTAGAGTAACTCAGTGGGTCAGGCAGCATCGTGGGAGAGAAGAAATCGGTGACGTTTCAGGTCGAGACCCTTCTTCAGACTGATCATTCCAATTAACATCACAATAGTACCAGGCAATGGCTCTCTTCACAAAGAGTCTAAAACCATCCTGGATATCATTTGAACCGAAACTCAACTGAATCAGTGACATCAATAGTGGGTAATATGACTCTGTCCCTCCCTTCCCCTCCTCCTTCCCAGATCTCCCTCTATCTTCCTGTCTCCACCTATATCCTTCCTTTGTCCCACCCCCGACATCAGTCTGAAGAAGGGTCTCGACCCGAAACGTCACCCATTCCTTCTCTCCCGAGATGCTGCCTGACCTGCTGAGTTACTCCAGCATTTTGTGAATAAATCGATTTGTACCAGCATCTGCAGTTATTTTCTTATACTACTGGATATCCTGTGCCTCTAAACCTTTCCACCAACTAAAAATGCACAAAGTGGGAAGATTATGGAGTGCTCTCCAAGTGCGAAGATGAATTTCATTTTAAGTTGTCAAATTAATTGTCATATGGACAAGTATGGTGAGGTACAATGAAAATTTTGCTTGCAGCACCATTACAGGCACATTGACACACCATACTTGAAAAACATCAATCATAATAAATTATAGACAGTGAAAACAAGGCATTAGAGCAAAAATACACAATTGGTAAACAAGGCCTAATAGTGAAGAAGCAGTGTGTTGTATTCCATTACTGAGGATACGGGGAAGGTAGAATAACTAGTTTCAGGAAGGCCATCATCACTACCATTTCAAGCACAAAAGGGGATTCACAATGAATGTGATGTCTAGAAAATGACAAATTAATTTAAAAATGTAAATTCTGTACCTGTATTGCAAAGAGTTGCTTCTGGTTCTGGGCCTTGTCTTCAGTATATTGACTGGGATACACATTATTTATGGTATCAATAGCACTCAGCCATTTCTTAGTATTGTTAGAAGTCAATTAAATTGGGTGCTGTCTGGCCTCTGTAATGTTGGACTGCTCATGAGGAAGCAACACTGGATCATCTGCTCAGCCTCTTTGGATAACTGTGTTTAAAAAATAACATCTTTGTCCTTTGTATAGGTGTGCTAAGCACCACCATCTTTGAGGAGAGGAATGTTCATGTAGTTTCCTCCTCTGGTTTTTAACTCATGGCAGGATGGTGGGGGTATCGACACATCCATTGATTGTGGGACTATTTAGCTTGGTCTGTAGTACACTGCTTTGTCCATAGCTGGTATGTATATCCTTGTGTTGCAGCTTCACAAGATTGGCACCGCATTTTGAACACTGTTCCTAACATGCTCTCCTTCACTCTTTTTCTTTTAACCAGATTTGGGTTTCTGGCTTAAAGGTAATAGTGGACCAAATTGAAATGCCAGATGCTGAGGGTACAGAAACTGATGGTATATATGCTGATGATGGAGCAAAGAATTTCTTCAGTTTCCAGTTTTGTAGTAAATATTTCTAATAAAGGCAGTGGTAGTGCCGCACAACATAATGGGGCTTGGGGGGTGTTGGGGTGGGGGGGGGGGGGGGGGGTTTGTAGGGGGTGTCTTCAATTTGTAAACAAGTTTCAGTTAACTATATTGAAGGGAGATAGGTATGCCTGGGGTGGTAAGTGTGCAGACAAGGTCAAATAGGTTTGTTTTATTGTGTTGGTTCTCTCAATACCTCGTAATCTCCCAGTCTGAAGTCTGCCCTTCAGGACTCATTCAGCTCAGTGTGTACAGGTGTTATCAAGCCAGTCCTGGAGACTGAAATTCCTACCCAGAGTTAGTTTTGTGCCCTTTTGTTGTGCACAGTGTATTTTCTGCGAAGCCCAGTTTCAGTTCATTTAAATTCATTAAGGTAAAAAAGATACTGAACATCAAACGTGTACTTTGCAATGTTCCTTTGTTATACTTTTTTTTTGCATGAACACCACTGCTTTGGATAAAATAAATTACATACAAATCATATATTATTCCTTCGTTTGACAGAGCACTACTTTTCATTTGTTTAATATCTTGGTTATTTTGGCAAAAAGAGTCAACTGAATCTATTAACACAAAATTGTGGGGGTTTTTTTCTTTTGTCTTTTGCAATAATCCGTCAATCTGAATCGTTATTAGGATTTCAGCTATATTTTTAAAAGATTAACACTAAGATTGGGGCAGTGAACAATTTCCCTCAATTATGTAACTGGTATGACACATAGATTTTAACTGAGATTAATGCAGCATTCTCAGTTATTTTTGAAACCATAAGTAACCTTAATAAAAAAAACCATTTCACGATAAACCTACATAAATAAATATCATAGATAAAGTAAAAATAAGGCATAAATCATAGACAGGCATAGAGAAGGTGAATGGTCACAGTATTCTTCCCAGGGTAGAGTCCAAAGCTAGAGGCTTACATTTAAGGTGTGAGAAAAAAGATTTAAAAGAGACCTGAGGGTCAGTTTTTCATACAGAGAGGTGGTGCATATATGGAACGAGCTGCCAGATGAAGCTGCAGAGGTGGGACAAATGACACGTTTGAAAAAGCATTTGGACAGGGACAGGGACAGGGACATGGATAGTAATCTTTTAGAGAGATATGAGCTGACAGGCAAATGGAACTTGCTCAAGTATAAAACCTCATCGGCATGGATGAGTTGCACCAAAGAGCCTGTGTCCATGCTGCCTCACCATCTATATACTAAAACTCTCATTTGTTTGTTTGTTTAATCCTGAAATACAGCCAAAATGATACACGATAACGCAACAATTTTAGGCCCACCTTACTCACCATCATCCTTTTGGTGCTAATGGAAGAAGTTTAATTGAAATCAGTGTTACATTTTTAAAGTTATTCACATTTTAAAGTTTAAATATATCTCCTAAGGGGGTGGAGGGAGGGAGGGAGAGGGGTGGAAGGAGGGAGGATAAGAGGGGTTGAGGAGAATAGAGTGGGGGGAGGGGAAGGGGAGGGGGAGGGGAGGTGGAGGGAGGGGGAGGTGGAGGGGAGGGGGAGGGGAGGAGTGAGGGGGGGAGGGAGAGGGGAGGGGGAAGGGGGGAGGAGAGGGTGCTACACCAATGCAGAAGTGGTTTTGGGCCCAAATTGGTCTAGTCGGACACTAAATTTGAAACATTTCCTTGAATGATGACAACCAACACATCAACATTAGTTCTTTAGTTTCAAAAAGGTTGTGCATTATTAATATGGCTTAGATACCAGGAAATACATGGCTACATCTCAAAATATGTAACATTTTATGGATGGTTCCACATGAGAATATTTCCTGAGTACATAAAGGTTCTTGTCCGCTTCCATAGATGATGTTGGAGGGACTGCACTGAAGGTGCATGAGCAGGGAATCATTGGCAGCAACCTTTGGATCTCCCTCCTTATCTCAACCTGTAACAACTGCAGAAGTTGTTTATGGATCTCTTCCCTCATACCAAAGTGTGGTGATAGCCTCACCATTGTACTCACCAGAAAATCTGGCTTTCTAAGCTTTCATTGTTTGCGGAGCATTTTAATGAACTTTTCAATTCATTGCCAAGCTTTGTCATGAAGTGAGCTTAGGTTTTGAGTGGACTTAGTGGTAAGGGAAGTAATATTTAAATATGTTATGGACATGCGTATGTAGATCGAGAAATATGAAATGTGTACTTTTATAACATGCTCATAACCTTTTCCAAAATTTAAATTTACAACGAGATCTGGGTGTCCTACTTCATCAGTCACTGAAAGGAAGCATGCAGGTACAGCAAGCAGTGAAGAAAGCCAATGGAATATTAGCCTTCATAACAAGAGGAGTTGAGTATAGGAGCAAAGAGGTCCTTCTGCAGTTGTACAGGGCCATAATGAGACCACCCCTGGAGTATTGTGTCCAGTTTTGGTCTCTAAACTTGAGGAAGGACATTCTTGCTATTGAGGGAGTGCAGCCTAGGTTCATGAGGTTAATTCCCGGAATGGCGGGACTGTCGTAAGTTGAAAGACTGGAGCGACTGGGCTTGTATACTCTAGAATTTAGAAGGATGAGAGGGGATCTTATTGAAACATATAAGATTATTAAGGGATTGGACACGCTAGAGGCAGGAAACATGATCCCGATGTTGGAGGAGTCCAGAACCAGGGGCACAGTTTAAGAATAAGGGGTAGGCAATTTAGAATGGAGATGAGGAAAAACTTTTTCACTGAGAGAGTTGTGAAGCTGTGGAATTCTCTGCCTCAGAAGGCAGTGGAGGCCAATTCTCTGGATGCTTTCAAGAGAGAGTTAGACAGAGCTCTTAATGATAATGGAGTCAAGAGATATGGGGAGAAGGCAGGAACGGGGTACCGATTGTGCATGATCAGCCATGATCACGGTGAATGGCGGTGCTGGCTCGAAGGGCCGAATGGCCTACTTCTGCACCTATTGTCTATTGTCTATATTGTCCTCCCACCCATGACCAGAAAATGTGGGAGATGGACGCAAACTGACAAGCCGAAAGCAATCTGGAAGAGTATTGGCATTGGGACGTTTTAGCATTTGACAAAAGGTCCCAAACCTAAAATGTTAAAGGATTCTCTTTCCACAGGTGCTGCCGAATCTACCAAGTGTTTACAGCATTTTCTGTTTTTGTTTCAGATTTTTATCATCTGCTGGATTCTCAGGAGAGAGAGAAAATTACTTTAATAAGATGAGTGGAAAAGCTGCACAAAAATCACAAAATTAGTAAAGATGGGAGGAGTGTTCTGGCATCAAACCAAAGTAAAATCAGTTGGAAAATGTAACTAAATGTTGAGAAAGTATTGGAGGACACTGTCCTTCAATCCTTCAAAGTTATATTTCACTATAGCCAGAGAGGAAAATTTTCAAACGTACTGGGCAAATTAGTGCCTGCAATAGGCTAGTTTTGATTGATTGAAAGACACAGCATGGTTACTGAGTCCACGCCACCTTTGGCTTACTGAGTCCACGCCGTCTCTTGGTCACTCAATCAAACCAGTTCTATGTTATTCCACATTCGTTTCGACTCACTGCACACTAAGGGCAGATTTCCAAAGGCCAATTAACTGACAAACCAACAAGCCTTTAGGATGTGGGAGGAAACCCAGATGGTCACAGGGAGAATGTGCAAACTCCACACAGACAGCACCCGAAGTCAGGATCAAACCTGGTCCTCTGGTGCTGTGAGGCAGCAGCTCTAACAGCTGTGCTACTGTGCTGACAGTTCCACAACATTGTGTTGTCAAGGAGCTGCCAATTTTGTAATGTTTCATTAAATGGCTTCAGTGTACCCGAATGCTGATGTAAAAAGCTTTTAGTAACTTAGTGTGGAAATCAACCTGAACAGACAAGCTATTTTTCTCAGTTAATGGTTTAACCCTGAATCGTTTGTTTAAATGATCAATATCCCTGTGTTCCATTCCAATGCGTAATGCAAAACTATTTTGACTCCAACATAATATTTCTTTGTGGAACTTTATAGGTTTTTGCAACAAGATATTTTCAGGAGTAAACTATAGTGTTAATTAATAGAAGTCTCTTAAATAGACAGGACTGGAATCCAATGACATCCTGGGCAAATTACCAGTTCATAAATTTGAACTTGAATTTATTGGGACACCAAATGCTGGAGTAACTCAGCGGGACAGGCAGCATCTCTGGAGAGAAGGAATGGGTGACATTTCGGGTCGAGTCCCTTTTTCAGACTGATGTCAGGGAAGTGGGCGGGACCGAGATAGAATGTAGTCGGAGACAGTAATACGAGTGGGAGAACTTGAAAGGGGGAGGGGATGGAGAGAGAGGGAAAGCAAGGGCTATTTGAAGTTAGAGAAGTCAATGTTCATACCGCTGGGGTGTAGGCTACCCAAGCAAAATATGAGGCCCAGGAGAGAATGGTCAGAATGGGAATGGGAGGGGGAGTTAAAGTGCTGAGCAACCGGGAGATCAGGTAGGTTAAGGCGGACTGAGAGGGGGTGTTCAGTGAAATGATTTCTGAGACTTCACTTGGTCTCGCCGATGTACGGAAGTTGACACCTGGAACAGTGGATACGGTAGATGAGGTTGGAGGAGGTGCAAGTGAACCTCTGCCTCACCTGAAAAGACTGTCACTGTCCTTGGATGGAGTCGAGGGGGAAGGTAAAGGGACAGGTGTTGCATCTTCTGCGGTTGCAGAGGAAACTACCTGGGGAGGGAATGGTTTGGGTGGGAAGGGACGGGTTGACCAGGGAGTTGCGGAGGGAATGGTCTCTGTGGAAAGCAGAAAGGGGTGGAGATAGGAAGACGTGGCCAGTAGTGGGATCCCATTGGAGGTGGTGAAAGTGTTGGAGGATTACATGCTGTATGTGATGGCTGATGGGCTGGAAGCTGAGGACAAGGGTGACTCTGTCCTTGTTACGAATGGGGGGAGATGGAGCAACAGTGAAGCTGCAGGATATCGAGGAGACCCTAGTGAGAGCCTCATCGCTAATGGAAGAGGGGAACCCCCATTTCCTAAAGAATGAGGATATCTCCTAATGATCTAGTATGAAAAACCTCATCCTGGGCGCTGATGCGGCATAGACGGAGCAATTGGGAGTAGGGGATAGAGTCTTACAGGAAGCAGGGTGGGAAGAAGTGTAGTTTAGAATGCTATGGGAGTCAATAGGTTTGTAATAGATGTTGGTTAATATTGTGTCTCCTGTGATGGAGACGTAGAGCCAGAAACTATATTGATGATCTAATATGGGAAACCCCTTTCTGCTTTCCACAGAGACCATTCCCGCCGCAACTCCCTGGTCAACTCGTCCCCCCACCCACACCATCCCTTCCCCAGGTACTTCCCCCTGCAACCACAGGAGATGGAACACCTGTCCCTTTACCTCCCCCCTCGACTCCATCCAAGGACCCTGACAGTCCTTTCCGGTGAAGCATAGGTTCACTTGAACCTCCTCCAACCTCATCTACTGTATCCACTGTTCCTGGTGTCAACTTCTGTACATTGGCAAGATCAAGCGCAGGCTCGGTGATCGTTTCCCTGAACACCTCCGCTCAGTCCATCCTAACCTACCTGATCTCCTGGTTGCTCAGCACTTTAACTCCCCCTCCCATTCCCAATCTGATCTTTCTGTCCTGGGCTTCTTCCATTGTCAGACTGAGGCCCAGCGCAAATTGGAGGAACAGCACCTCATATTTCGCTTGGAGAGCTTACACCCCAGCGGTATGAATATTGACTTCTCTAACTTCAAATAGCTCTTGATTTCCCTCGCTCTCCATCTGCTTCCAAATTCTCCCACTAGTCTTACTGTCTCCGACTACATTCTATCTGTGTCCCACCCACTCCCCTGACATCAGTCTGAAGAAGGGTCTCCACCCGAAACGTCACCCATTCCTTCTCTCCAGAGATGCTGCCTGTCCCACTGAATTACTCTAGCATTTTGTGTCGACCTTCGATTTAAACCAACCGTTCTTTCCTGCACATTTATTGGGACACCATTGTTCAGAGATTTCCTGGAGAGCAGAAGACCAATCTTTGTTCTGTACCCCACGCTAAGAGACAATACTTGGTGAAATACCTGGGCTATCCTGCTGACTCTGCCTATTATACCCAATTTAACTTCCCTCCGCATTTTCAGATCTGAAACACTGAATTTTGTCCGTTTGCTTCTGGCCATTTTGATTGAGAATTCTGCCTTTGCTATATAAATGCAGCTGGACCATAAAGATCACCTGTGTCTTCTGCCTTCAGAATTACTGTCCAAACAGGAGTACAAATGTCTACCACAATGGCTAATAACATTGTGTGCATGGCTTCGAAGACTATTTAGAACGCTGCGATTATCTGAAGGGTATTGATACATTCCGTTTATTTTGTCATTGTGGTTATTTTTTGTGTGTGTTAGTTGCAAACCAGCTGGTGGTCCATTGGGTCCCCTATTAGTAACTAGTCTTTATTAATAAACCTGATATCTGATCATTTATTTGAATGTGGAGTACATTACGATTAACTCCAATCCTCACTTCTTCACCAATGCACAATAAAAATAGATATCGCCAGATCGCAAATTAAAACTAAGAACTGGTCTTTTTTTCACCCAGTTCTGGCTTTGCAGTTAAGTTCAGTTAAGCTAAGAAAGTACAAACCATGAATTGAATGAGGGACATTCTCATACTTTTAACTTACTAACTGAATAAGGAGACGATGGTTGTGTTTCGTACAGTGTTGTAATTGTCCCAAGGTAAACAGTTGGACGGGAGATTGAAGCAGAAGCGTTCACACTGGATTTAATCCACCATCTAGTGGCAAAATGAAAAATAGCAGCTACAAGTTACATTTGAAGTGAACAGTGAAAGGCTAACAATTATTTATTCCAATGCACTAATATAATTATACAAAATGTAAGTCCCCACAAATAAAAACATATTCGGGGATTGATGGGGGCATCACTTGGCAAAATCATTTGATGGACTTCAGGAAGCAAAGCAGTACGCACTGAAGTAGAGATGGTCAAATACTTGGTTCCTTTAGGGCCTGTCCCACTTAGGCGATTCTTTAGGTGACTGCCAGCGACTGCAAAGGTCGTAGCAGGTCGCCGTAAAAACCTGCGACTGGACCCCTTACGACAATGTCTACGACAAGCTACAACAACCTACCACCTAGTGGACGTCAAGCTACGGCAAGGTAGCGACAACCGGCGACCCAATCGTCGTGACCTAGGACGTCCACCTACGACCGCACCTACGACAACCTACGACGACACCTACGACAACCCACGACCACACAAGCAATGGAATCACCCAGTATCACTTTAAAAAGGGGTGTACAGTAGGGTTTCCATTCATTCTGCATCATGACTATTTGAAAGTGATTCCGCGAGAAACTACACTGAAATACAATAACTTCATACATCAATCTTTTGTCAAAATGTCAAAAATGTCAAAAATGTCATTTTTGTCAAAATGTCAAAAACAAACAATTTTTTTAAAAAGAGGTTAACAACATACAAAAATATAAACCAATAAATTTCAATGAACTTCAAACATCAAACTTTCAACATAAATCTTCAAACAGGATTCATAACACACATCATTAATATGTACACATTTTTACAGTGATGGGCGATCAGATTGAGTATCCGAACTGAAGTCCACACTTGCGTCCTGGGTCTCTGTTCTGGGGGTCCCCCTGGTGTCACTGGCGCAAGTGTCGGTGTCTCAAGGCAATGGTAGTCTGCTATTGCAGGCTGCAAAACTGTGTGTGTGTCTGCTGTGATGGCAATGATGTTGCATGGCGATAATATGGTATCACTGGTGGTGGCATCAGTGGTGGTCCCATCATTGACTGTGGCTGCAACACAGAAACATATCAATATTAAGTGTAAGGCAAATAAATAAAAACTTTTAACAAGCTGTGGCTGACAAAGAATTTGAAGTCCAATTCACAAAAAGCATTATGAGATTAGATACCTGGTGAGCCTGCTGATGTGGTTGGCCCATCAGTGTCATCTGCTGTGGTGGTCCCATCAGAGCGTGTCCCACCTGCTGCTGTCCCATGTTTCCCATCTGCAGCAGATTCTGCAACACACATGAAATAATTGTTAATCTTTCATACATAAATATAAAAATTAAGGTCAAATATTAAAGTTAAATGTCCCCAAAATCCCACAGGAATCACTGAAAATATTTACCGGCTGAGAGAAGTTATGGGCCATTGGCATGGCAGCCATGGTGTAGTTAAACCACATGTCCTCTGGGATTTTTAGCAGCTCAGTCTTCAAAAATCCAAGGAATGGGTCAACAGCCCTCTCGTGTGTTGTCTGGGGCTGTGCCATGGCCAGTCTGGCCTCCCTGGCCTCTTCTGCCTGTGGCATGAGCTGCAACATAAATGAGTAAGATACAGGTAATTAATTTTTTTAATTTAAAAAAAAGATGGATGGATGAGAAGAGAACTCTGTCAAAATTTTCCCCTGTAGTACTTACCGCCTTGACCTGCTCCTACAGACCTACCCCTCTCTCCTCTGTTGTGGTGGAGCTGCAGTGGACCTGGCAGTGGTCCTGTTCCCTTTGCTGTGCTGCTGACTGGTGGAGGGAGTGGATCCACAGGTTACCTCAAGAGGATCAGACTCGTCTTCACTCGAGGTTCTGGGAAGTGGTAACATCTTGTCAAACTGGAAGGAAATAAACTTACTTTTACAAACTTTCATGACCATCAGGACATGGCAAGCAAGATGACAATCAAATAATCAATTTCACAATGACTATGTTGTGATAATGACTTTCTTGGTGCTGCATCGAGACTCAACACGCACAATATGTGACGTCAGGGAGGACCATTTCTCCAGGATCCACTCCTACCTCTGTGTAAATGTCTTGCCATCAGACCCTGACTTGTTTGCTCTCTGGGGCAGCTTCCCATATCTTGTCCTCTGGCTCTTGAAAAAGACACCTAGTTGTTCAGCTGTAAAAAGAAAATAAATAAATATCAGTGTGAATCGCCTGCTTGCAAGAGAATGGAGACCACAGCGGTCACACAACATGAAGTTGGTACTTACAGGTGCATTCAGGAACTCCTTGGCCTTGGCTTCAAGTAGTGCTGTCTTCCCGGATTTGTTCCGGTACTGCCGGTGGCTTTTGTCACAGAGCTAAGGTTACGATTGGTACCACTCAATCAGCTCACCTTCTTGTTCCACACTGAAGTCATAAGGTTTTCTTGAGGCCTCACCAGTCCTCACCAGGGCTGGGGTGGTGGTGGGGACAAGGGCCACCTCCCTGGCCTCCTCCTAGGCTTCCTTCTCTTGGGCCTCCTCCTCCTGGGTTTCCTCAGTCTCCACCTGCCTGGTGGGTGGGTATGGGGTTTGGACACGGCCCTTGGGCTGCCCCTTCCTTCTCCTTGGTGCCATGTTGAGCTGCAGTCCTCCAGATGAAACACAGTCCTCAACTGTACAAAAGCACAATGTCCAGTCCTCAAGAGAAGACGCACAGTCCCGTGACCACAGGCGTTCGCCACGGAGGCGTCAGTGAAGTAGTCGTAGGTTGTCGTAGGTTGTCGTAGGTTGTCGCCGGTATGGTCGTACCTTGTCGCCGGAATGGTCGTACCTTATCGCCGGTATGGTCATACCTTGTTGCCGGTTTGGTCGTACCTTGTCATCGGTATGGCTGTACATTGTCATAGATTATCGCCCTCATTCATCAGCATCACGGCTGGCTGTTGTACCTTGATTTCTGTGAACTTCTGTGGACAGGTTTTCCCAATGCCTGTCGCAACTTGACTTCTCTTGACGCCGGTACCTGTCACCGGTTGACGTAGGTTGACGTAGGTAGTCGCCAACGGAATTCATCGAAGTCAGCACCGGTGAAAACCTATCTCACCTGGCGATAACCTACGATAGCACCTACCTCAGGATACATCAAGCTACGATTATTCACATCAAACCCACTGCCGCTGAAGATTTTTAAACATTTCAAAATCCAGCGGTGACCAGAAAAACGCTGCAACTCTTTGGAGACTACTCACGAGCATACAGGCGACACCTCGGTGACTGTGTGGCGACAGCCTAGTCGCCTGTAGTCGCCTAAAAAAGCACCAAAGTGGGACAGGCCCTTTAGGAATAAACATCACCAGCAATTTGGCCTGGACCAACCACATCAAAGCTATGGCCAACAAAGCACACCAATGCCACTACTTCCTTCGAAGGCTTAAGAAGTTAGGCATATCCCCAACAACCCTCACCAACTTCTACAGATGGGCTGTAGAATGCATCTTATTGGGCTATATCACAACCTGGTTTAGGAGCAGCTCCTTCCAAGACTGCAAGAAATTGCAGAGAATTATTGACGTATCCCAGACCATCACACAAACCAGCCTCCCTTCCTTCCATCAACACTCAGCAAGACAGCCAACATAATCAAGGACCAGTCTCACCCCTGTCACGTCCTTTTCGCCCCTCTCCCATCAGGCAAGAGGCACAGAAGTATGAAAGCGCACACCTCCAGATTCAGAATCAGTTTCTTCCCAGGTATTATCAAGCAACTGAACGGTCCTCTCATCACTAGAGTGCAGTCCTGACCTCTCACCTGCCTCAATGGAGACCTTTGAACTATCTTTAATCACACTTTATCAGACTCCAATGTTTGATCTTGCACTCAATGTTGTACCCTTTATCCTTTATCTGAGTCCTGTGGCTGGCTGGATTGTATTCATGTTTAGTTTTTGATTTGAGTGGATAACATGCAAGCAAATGTTTTACACTGTACCTTAGTACACGTGACAATAATAAACTAAACTAAACCAAACTAAACTATTCAGGTGTTTTGTGTTTGTTGTTGTATTTATCTATATCATTTTATGCTGTGTATTCTATGTGCTTCATGCAAACAAGGATTTCCATCGCATCCTGGTGTATTTGACAATAAACTCATCTGAATCTGAGGAAAATATGGCTAATCTCTGATCTCTGAAGATGCTACTTTACAATGAAGGACACGATGTGCTGGCGTAACCCAATGGAAGAAGAAATCTACTTTTTTTTAACCCTCCAATCATTGCACTCTCAATTATGTATGATTATGCTCATGCGCAATATATTACTTGATTGTATGCAAAGCAAAGCATTTCACTGCACAGAACGAGCTGCCAGACGAGATAGTTAAGGCAGATATTATAACAACATTTAAAAGACATTTGGGAATGTACATGGATAGGAGAGATTTAGAGGGGTATGGGGCAAAGGCGGGCAGGTGGTAGTAGTGTAGATCGGGTATCTTGGCCAGCATGGCAAGTTAGGCCAACGGGCCTGTTTCTGTCCTGTATGAATCTATGACTAAGTAATCATTTTTTTGGTTCCATTGTCCATGCATATGACAATTAAATATTGTTAACTTGACTCTTCATATAATGGAAGTGGATGGTATGAGAATCTGGGGACTTGATGGAAATGAGAGGGAATGGGTTACAGATAAATAGTTGGGTAACTGGGACTTATGTAAATCCTAATGTAGATTTGGAGGGCTTAATAATTTGTTCTATATTGTGAGAATGCGATAATGCACGAGAACACCATGTACATTTTTACAGAGACGCTGATAATAGCAATTTTCTCTCTCTTGCTCTCCCCCTCTCTCTGGAAGAGTTAGGTATTTGTTTATTATTGTCACGTACTGAGATACAGTGAATAACGGATAGCGGAGTCAGGGGGTATGGGGAGAAGGCAGGAACGGGGTAGTGATTGAGAATGATCAGCCATTATCACATTGAATGGTGGTGCTGGCTCGAAGGGCCGAATGGCCTACTCCTGCACCTATTGTCTATTGTCTATCATTCCATACACAAGTGCAATCATACCATGAGTGCAAAAGAGAATATAAATAGAGTGCAGAATATAGTGTTACAGCTGCAGAGAACGTACAAATATTGGAAAAGTGCAAGGGATGCAAGAAGGTAATTTTGAGGATCAGGAATTTGCCTTTAACACAGAGCGGTCCGTTCAGGAATCTGATAGGGGAGGGAATATATTGACTTTGAGGCAACATTCTGATCATGTAATTATCCCATTGCTCAGTCTTAGATTCACTAAGGCCCATTAGCTGATGATGCTCTGGTTTATACTTTTTATTACCTCTAGATTTGACCTTTCCAGACCACTTGGTGGTAGTGGGGAGTGGCTAGTGCAGAGGGGCTCTAACTTTTTACTCTATTTAATTTATTATCATCAAACATTCTGCTGCCCATTGTTTGGCCAGCAACATATCCATTACTGCTGTTCTTGCTGAATTACATTGACCCTGACTTTGAGATGCCATTAATGTCCTTCCAGCAGATTACGTGAAGTGAGCAACAAAGAGAAGGGTCTCGACCCGAAACGTCGCCCATTCCTTCTCTCCTGAGATGCTGCCTGACCTGCTGAGTTACTCCAGCATTTTGTGAATAAATACCTTCGATTTGTACCAGCATCTGCAGTTATTTTCTTATACAACAAAGAGAATATATACTGTAGCAAAGCTGATATCTTTTGCCATATCATAGGATTTTAGTTCAATCCATATTTTTGGAAACAAGTCAGCGCCTGATACCCAAGAAAGGCAGATGGTTCTAGAAGGAAAGGCCAACAAAATTAGACTCATATCTATTAATATTTAGAAGAATAAGAGGGAACGGGAATGAAACATGGAAGATTCTGAGACATCTTGACAAGGTGGATGTGGAAAGGATGTTTCATCTTAATCCAGAATTAGGGTTTGCTGTTTCAACATAAAGGGCAATCTAATTAAGGCAGATGTGCTGTGAAATTTTCCCCCTAAGGCAGTTGTGAGTCTTTGAAACTCTTCTTCAAAAGGCAATGAAAACAGAGTCATAGCGTCATACAGTATGAAACAGAACCTTTGAGTCAAGTCTATATTGACGAGTCAAAGCACCCGTTTACACTAATCCAGCACTAATCCCATTCTCTCACTGAATATTTTAAGGCAGTTAGATTCTTGATAAGAAAGGGGTGAAAAGTACCTAGGGTGAACATCAGCCATGATATTATCACATGGCAAAGCAGGTTTCAGAGATCAAATGGCCTACTTCTGCTCATAATATTTATGTTCATATATTAAAATGGCAGCAGGAGTCTTCATCAAATGCTGCAGGGTTCAGCATAGTCTACATAAAACTGCTTAGCATCCTAAAGAATTGATCTATCGAAGGATCCACGATACTGGCACTGGACCGCTGTTCCTTTGCTGCAGAGGAAACAACGTTTCATTTATATTGAGGTCAGAAGTATGAATGGGAATGGTGGGGAGGTGTCGTTGGATAAATATTGAAGAAAACATGGTTGTGGCAATGTAAGGTTTAGGTTAGCTATTTAAAAAAAACATGGAGTAGTCTAGTCAAGTAACTGAGCAGAGACACAATTTTGCTAGCTTGAAAATGGATCTTGATCAAATAAATTGGAATCTAAAGGTTGATGGGTGAAACTATAACTGAACAAATGGTGGCCTTTAAAAATAACTTGATTAATATATGGTCAGGAAACAGTATTCAAATAATTTTTAAGTAATAAAAATAAAATAAAATAAACTTTAAAATCATTTAAATCAATATATATGTTTTAGTGATTGACATGATTATAAACAGATTTTGATTATTTGGATGCTTTTCAACTGTTTCCAAATATGAGATGTTTTGATCATTGAGAAAGGACTTTGGCAGTACAATACCAAGAAGATGATTTTTCTATTCAGACTTGTGGGAAACCAACACCAATGAAGTTAGCAGGATTTGGAGCTAAAACTGCTGATGCTGGAAATCTGAAACAAGAGAGGAGAATGCTGGAAGCACTCAGCAAGTCAAGCACTAACTGAACTGTAGGAAGAGACACAGAGGAGGGATCAAATGGAATGTCTATGATAAAGGGCAGGCCAAAGTTGTCAATAAAAGTAAGTACTTTAAAAACCCATAGTTAGAAACAAAATTTAAAAAGAAGCAAATTGGAACAGGAAAGTACAGCAAGAACTCTAGACAGAAAAACAACACGTCCAAAATTGCTAAATTCAGTATCGATTCCTGGAGGCTATAAGACACCAAGGCAGAAGGTGAAGGGCTGTTGCTTTAGCCTATATTTGGCATTGTTGCGGTAATATAGGAAGCTACATAAAGATATGTCATACTGCTAATGGAATGACAAATTAGTGTGAAAGGTGAATAGAAGCTTAAATTTGCTCTGGTTCTACAAGGTTATCGCCAACCCACATTTGGCTTCTCCATGTAGAAGAGAGCACATTGTGCAAATGAAGTTGGTAGGTGATAGAAAATACAAGACCATAAAGGATAAGTGTGACCTCCTCCACAGGCACACTCCCACCTGCACCCTCCGCTCTGCTGCTGCCAATCTCCTATCCCCCCACATCCGGACCAAACTCAGATCCTGGGGGGACAGGGCTTTCTCCATCGCTGCTCCCACCCTATGGAACTCACTACCCCAAACCGTTAGAGACTCCTCCACACTCACCACATTCAAAACATCGCTGAAGTCTCACCTGTTCAGTACTGCCTTCAACCACTGAAGGTCACCTCACCTTCTGTCTCCTTTCTCTGTTCGTTTATTTATTTACTTATTTATCTATTTATTCATTTCCCTATGTTCTCTAAATCTCTGTAAAGCGTCTTTGAGTATATGAAAAGCGCTATATAAATAAAATGCATTATTATTATTATTATTATCATTCTTAAAAGGTAAATATAAGATATGGGCTAACTCCAACACAATCAGCCCAATCCCAGCAACATGGAAAATGAACAATTATTACCAATACAAAAACAATGTATTGGAGATGCTGGAATCTGAAAGAGAAATAATGGAATTTTCTTTTATTTATTGTTGGGATTCGGGTGTTACTAGTAAAGTCAGCATTTTACATCTATTCCCCAAATATTTCTTGAATTACAGTTCTTCTAGTGGAGTTGTTTTTTTGCTAATGGGGAGAGAGTTCTAGGTTTTAGACTCAGCATCTATGAAGGATCAATTATGTGTTTCCGTGTCAAGATGGCATGTGACTTAAAGGAAAACCTGACTGCGGTGGTGTTCTCATGAACCTGAGGCCCTTACTTTTCCTGGTGGTAGTGGCCTTTGGTTTGAGAGGTGCTGGGCAGGTAATTACAGTGCATTTTGTAAATGGTGCACATCACAGTGCACTTCAGGACCTGGTGTACAGCACTTTGGTCAACGTGGGTTGTTTTTAAATGTGCTATACAAATAAAATTGACTTGACTTGACTTGACTTGGTGATACTTCACTCAAAATGCAGCTCAGTAGCACCGAGAAATCAATCACGCTGTTTCATAAGTGGGGGGTCAGAGATCTTTAGATATGGCAGTGTTCTGATCCTAAATGAGTCATCACCCATCCTCATGTAGGCATTCATGAAGTGAGCATTTGTCTTCCAAAGTGGCATCCAAAGTGATATGAGGAAACTGTAAGGTAAAAGTGGTGTTTGTCGGGAACACAATGTAAATAGTCTGTGGTAATTTTAACCATCTGTTCAACCCTTTCTTGCTGGACATGTTAAAATTGGTTAAAATTGGTCCCAGATATGTGGGCAGAAACAGTATTCAGAACATGATTAATATGCTCTCTCATGTTATCTTTCCTTATCGTAGATTTTCTCATTCCTATTTTGATTTCTGTTTCTCGTAACTAGGCCTGATTTTCTTTGGAACATGTGAATGTTTTTGTTGCCAAGACATTAAAGAAACTGAGAAACAGTTGTGGAGTTTGGGCTGAGGTACAGAGCGAAAGATTATAGATTCTAGTAAGAAGAAAAGCAGGAATTTATGACATGGGGTAAACTTATTTTATATTTGGATGATTCACTGAACATGAAACATGTGAAATAGAGATGTGACGCAATGGATCCTTGTTCTCTGTGACCTTCTCACTGTGATAAGTGTGAGTAACTCTGCCTTGTAAAACAGCTAGAATAGCCCTTTGACAATGAACTCTGTTCAGCTTTCTCCCTAGTTATTCACATCATATATAACACTTTAATTTAACAACCATGATTATATTTCATCCGATAGAGGCTTTTGGTAATCAATGGAATCTGGTCACAGTACAGCCTTAAAATGCCACAAAAATAATAAACCTTTGAAACCAGCTCCCTTCCTTCTTAAGGTTCAACCACATTCAATTAAATCATATATTTTTGAAACAGTTGAACAAAACGTGATCCATTAAAAACAACCAGATTGGACACTTGTTGCATTATTTTCAGCTCGGCTATATGTCAAGTCAAGTCAAGTCAATTTTATTTGTATAGCACATTTAAAAACAACCCACGTTGACCAAAGTGCTGTACATCTGATTAGGTTCCAATGGAAAAAAAAAAGAAACATACAGTAGCACGCAAACAGTTCACAGCGCCTCCTCAATGAGCCTCAAACGCTAGGGAGTAGAAATAGGTTTTGAGCCTGGACTTAAAGGAGTCGATGGAGGGGGCAGAGTTGAGTAGCTTAATTATATTTATTGACCAACAGTTGAAGAATGACTATTTTGACAGTACCAGGGGCTACTCTTCTAAAGATAAGACAGGAGAGTTGGGGTAGTGAGAGGTAAAGAAGTTAGGCAGGGATTAAAAATCTAGAAAACAATAAAACTAAATCACATCAAGTTGTCATTGATTTTTAATTTAAAAAATAGGATGGCTGTTTTATATCTGTAACTGAACATATGTACGATGGGCGAGATTGTGATTACTATCCAGTCATTAATTAACACAAAAAGCCTAGCTCGAAAGAAGAATACTGCTTACTGCTGGAAGTTTATCGATTCCAACTTGGAGTGATGATATTTGCACCAAACGAAGTTAACTTAAGGGACCCTCGAGCCTGTGCCATCAATGTCAGTGTCACCTTTGAAAGTCATTCTACGAAAACACAAGAGACGGTGGATGTTGGAACATTCAGCAAAAAAACAAATCCATGGGTCAGGATGTATCAATGGAGGGACATGGAGAAATTATGTTGGGACCCTTCTTCAGACTGATGGAGTAGAGGAGAGATAGCTGGCAAAGAGAGCCAAAGGGAGGAGATAGGGCAAGAGCTGGCAAGTGAAACGTGGACAGAAGTGAGGAGTTGGCAGATGGGTGGAGATAGTAACATGGGCTAGTGATGAAATGGAGACAAAAGGGTGCCAGATAAAGAAGGGGGTGAAATGTAAAGATGGGCAGAGGGATAAGGTGTGGATGGAGACAAGGGGGCTAGGGGAAAGATGGAATTAGAAGAAAAATGGAGTAGGGGATTGCAGTTAGAGCAAGTGCATGATATCCAGCCATGAAACCCCCCAAAAACAATGCAAATATCCATGTTGGAGGGGATTGAGCATCCTTGATTTCCTTCCAACCGTGAACATCTGTTCCACCTTTAGTAGTGTAAGCCACAGGCTCTAAAATTCCATTCTATATCTGTCCCACCTCTCTATCCTTTTCTCTTCTCGGTTTTCTTCGAGGATTAAGAATTTGGTTTCCTGCCTTAGGTTGCTTCTTTACCTTGGTGTCTGTTCTTTGTTTGTTAACACCTTTACACCCTAAAGGTGTCACATAATGCAAGTTGTTTTTGTTGTTAATTGTCTTTTCTAAAGTGTAACCCCACAAACATTAGGACTGCAGAACCACTTAATTCAAAGGGTTTTTCAAAGAAGGACATCACTGTAAAGAATAAATTCTCAGTAGTTTCAATATTGGCTAAAGGAAAAACAATGGCTCTCCTAACTTTCTAAATATCTTCGAGTTTAGGCTTATTATTGTGAGATATCTTTATTCTGGTAATCTGCAAATTCACTGAACCATTGATGCATAATCTTATTATATCCAAACCCCACTGACCTAATGTTTCCCACCAAAGTCATTCCATGTGTGTCCGTTTGGTAATATGTTTACTGATAACGTTTATTTGGTAAAAGGCCACCTGCAAGGTTTCATGATAGCTTTGGAATCTGGAATTAAGACTTGGACAGATACCAATCTGTAGTCCACCTCATGCAGCTGCCTGACATAAAGCCCATCAGACATAAGGGGACCATTCTGGCTGAACGAACCCCTGATTTTTAAAATTTGAAAAGATTTGCTCTAATCCAGTTGGATGTAAATAATGGATGGAGCCATTTATTTTGGAAGTCCCTTTGTTACTCCATTTACTTGAGCTTATGTGCCATTTGTTTTTATGAAGATCTGAGAATCGAGAATATAATTATGGATGGAATTCAAAATCCACTTGGTTGACTTTCCTTACAGTCAGTAGAAAACAGTTGAAAGCTGAGAGAAAGCCAGTGAGAGGATGGGACATTTTCTCATCTCACAGCATTTGGAGTTCATGTCAGAGCAGAGCTTGTGCCAGGAAGTCCCTAGACTTCTTTTGGGTCGAGCAGTATACTTAACATTTCTGCCTTCTTTCATTGGTTTTCAGTTTTATTGACAGCCGACCATTTCAGTTGGGATGGACAGCAAGGACATGAGTTGCACTGTTAGGAGTGTAATAACAGGGAACGGAGAAGACTTGGATTGTCTAAAAAGCAAGATTGTTAAAGTCAGTGTTGAGGGCCAGAACACAATGTCCTTTATTTGGTGGATAATCTGGTGTACTTGGAATGTGTTAAGCTCATTTCATTCTGTGAAGGATAGATTTCCTCCAGCTGAAAATGCTCGTCCGATCTGTTGAAACCTTCCATTCAATTTCTATTACTCACCAAGATAAAATTATAAGATAGGCGGCACTGGTTTCAGAGTCTCTGACAAATTGGCAGCACAATGCTGCCCACAAAGTGTGGCATTGCAACAGCCTAATTTCCAGTGTTGTTTTCAAAAGCAGTTAGAAACTTGCCAACAGAAGACTTTGTGCTTTTCCCTCTGCATTGTTGGAAGAGGTAGAGCCATTTCTATGAGCTGGGACAGCAGAATGTAATCTTCATCATCAAGGAAATGACAGTCTTCTCCTTCTACTGGGTCAGTGAAAGCTACTGGAAGTACTGATGATAAGGTCATTATGTTCTGTGTATTTTGTGTTCTTGGAGAAAATTTACTTGTCACCTGAATGTTAAGCAGACGCCAATTTGCAAGGTTCACCGTTTTGAGGTGGGGCCCAATTTATAATTATGATGATGATCATACCTGTAGTACCTTGTACCCTGGAGAATGTTGCCATGTAATAGCAGTTTGAAACCCTCTGATATTTTTGTTGAACTGACATTCCAAAAGTTATAAACCTAGATACCCTGCTGAAAGGAGTTTTATTGTCAGGAACATACTGCACATTGACAACTCAGCACCAGCAGTTTTGGTGTCATTAAAAATGTGACCTGTTATTATTTTTACATGGGGGATGGGTCAAATAGATGGTTGAGATGCGTTGCGTGACTGCAACAAGCAACTGAATATCTCAACACCCCTAGAATGAACTATGGTTCAATCATGATTTTTATTGAATGGTAAGTCAGGCAAAAAGGGCTGAGAGGCCTAGTCACTGGAATTTAGAAGGATGAGAGGGGATCTTATAGAAACATAAAACTCTTAAAGGGTTTAACAGGCTAGATGCAGAAAATGTGTTCCCGATGTTGGGGGAATCCAGAACCAGGAGTCTCAGTTTAAGAATAAGGTGTAGACCATTTAGGACTGAGATAAGGAAAGACGTTTTCACCCAGAGAGTTGTGAATCTGTGGAATTCTCTGCCACAGAAGGCAGTGGAGGCCAATTCACTGGATGTTTTCAAGAGAGAGTTAGATTTAGCTCTCAGGGCTAAAGGAATCAAGGGATATGGGGGAAAAGCAGGAATGGAGAACTGATTTTAGATGATCTGCCATGATCATATTGAATGGCTCGAAAGGCCAAAAGGCCTACTCCTGCACCTATTTTTCTCTGTTCTATGTTCCATGCACTCCTGCCACTATTTCTCATGAGTGAATCAAAGATAAAATGACAATGAGGTTTGGTTGTTAAGTTTGGTAGAAACTCTGCACCCCTTGCCAGTCCTTTAGCAACTTTTGACCTCTTACGCAGCCTCTTCAGACATAACAGGGCCTGAAAATTTAGACAATTATGAATGGGAAAATTATTTATTTTACTTCTTGTATATTTTATATTATAATATATTTTATATTATTTTACTTAATACATACATATATATCTATCTACATATCTATCTCTCTCTCTCTCTCTATATATATATATATATATATAGATAGATATATATCTATCTATCTAGATATATATCTATCTATATATATATCTACAGATATATAAAGATATATATCTATATATGGATAGATATATCCATATATGAATATTTATATATGGATATATGGATATATCCACATATATCCATATATATATATGGATATATATATATATATATATATATATATATATATGAAAGAAGATGTAAACATAGAAACAAAATTGAGGGAAGGGGTTAGGAAATTGGAGAATGAATGTAATTCCTCCAAATAAAAGTATGCTTCACGTGATGCTTTGTAACATGGTTCTATGTATATCATGTGCAATCCCAAGCTCCACAAAAGTTATGACTTCATCTTTTGGTGATATTTTATAATTTATGAGATCCATAAACTGTTTAACATTGAGACATAGTTGGTTACTCATCTACAGATTTTAGAAAGTTGAGATAATGTCATTCTAATTTAAATTTCACCAACATAAACCAATATAATGCATTGCTGAAAGATTAACCACAAAAAGCCATGCAAGCATCTCTTCCCATCGTTTCTCAATGTTATTTATTACATTGTTAGTGGAGAATAGTTGTGTAAGTGGAATCATTAATGAATTGAACTGTGATTAGTCTCTCTCAGTGTTGTGGTAAATGTTCTTGAAATCCAACAGTCAGCTTGAGATGTAATAAAATACTGCAGTACCTTTTTCTGTTATATCACAAGTTTCCTTTCATCCCTTCAATGGCACATTAATTTGAATTAAGAGGGAGAAGGCCTCAGAGTCCTTTGAATTGCACTACCAATAACATGATGGTTGATATTTTACTGCGGTTCCAACTTCCATCTTATCCCCATTTCCACTGAATCATTTTGGTACCTGAAAATACACATCTATACAAATGCATGTCAAAAATTAAAATAGAGCATTCACAGTGCCCTTGGTGTAAAGAATTTCAAATGTGTCCACGCTCTGAAGGAAGTAATATCTCCTCAACTCAGTCACAGAGACAGGGCAGCACAGTGGCGCCGTGGTAGAGTTGCTGCCTTCCAGCGCCAGAACCAAGGGGTGCTGTCTCTATGGAGTTTCTACGTTCTCTGGTCAGTGGTCAGTGGTGACCCACAGGAGTTTGATGGCATTGTTCTTGAATATCAAAGAAAAGGGGTTAGACCCTTTCTGTGGAGGGCGTGCAGCGTAGGTTCACTAGGTTAATTCCCGGAATGGCGGGACTGTCGTATGTTGAAAGGCTGGAGCGATTGGGCTTGTATACACTGGAATTTAGAAGGATGAGGGGGGATCTTATTGAAACATATAAGATAATTAGGGGATTGGACACATTAGAGGCAGATAACATGTTCCCAATGTTGGGGGAGTCCAGAACAAGGGGCCACAGTTTAAGAATAAGGGGTAGGCCATTTAGAACGGAGATGAGGAAGAACTTTTTCAGTCAGAGGGTGGTGAAGGTGTGGAATTCTCTGCCTCAGAAGGCAGTGGAGGCCAGTTCGTTGGATGCTTTCAAGAGAGAGCTGGATAGAGCTCTTAAGGATAGCGGAGTTAGGGGGTATGGGGAGAAGGCAGGAACGGGGTATTGATTGAGAGTGATCAGCCATGATCGCATTGAATGGCGGTGCTGTCTCGAAGGGCTGAATGGCCTACTCCTGCACCCATTGTCTATTGTCTATTGTCTATTGATAGCCATTACCTGGCACAAATGTTACTTGTCAGAATATTTTCACCAGGGAGGAAATGTCAAAGACTAGGTGGCATAGCATTAAGGTGAGAAAGAAAATGTTTAAGGGTGATGTGTGGGTCATGCGTTTTACATAGAGAGCTGTGGGTACCTGGTATATGCTGCAAGGGATTGTGGTAATAGCAGATATGATAGTGGCATTTAAGAGACCTTTGGCCAGGCCAGCCACATGTGGTGGCAGGCAATGGATAGAACTGTTTGATTAACTTTTATAACTTTGTTGGCGCTAAAACATGCCGACAATTGTGTACTGCCTAGGTAAGGTCTGCTACATGAATTTACCAGGTTGTATGCAAAACAAAGCATTCCACTGTACCTAGGGACATGTGACAATAAAGTATCATTGAATCATTGAGATGTTTAGGACTTTGCAGTTGTAAGCTTCTGTATTGCAATATCAGTGCAGCCTACAGAATACACCAAGGCTGATCAAACATGGCATTATAATCTCTGGGTTAGTCTATGACGTTGAATGCATGGGATTAAGTATTAAAAATCTTTTCTGTCATTGAATGTTTACTTCAGATTATAGATCAAGTCAAGTCAAGTTTATTTGTCACATACACATACACGATGTGCAGTGAAATGAAAGTGGCAATGCCTGAGGATTGTGCACAAAAAAGAATTACAGTTACAGCATATAAATAAAGTTAATAAGTTACTATAGTGTAGACAAAAATTTAGTCTCTGGAGTTATAAAAGTTGACAGTCCTGATGGCCTGTTTGAAGAAACTCTGTCTCTTCCTCTCCGTTTTCACTACTCTCCGAACGCACTACTCTCTGCAGGGCCATCCTGTCCTGGGCAGAGCTGTTCCCAAACCAGACTGTAATGTTGCTGGACAGGATGCTCTCTACAGCCCCAGAGTAGAAGCAATGAAGGATCCTCAGAGAAACTCTGAATTTCCTCAGCTGTCTAAGGTGGTAAAGGCACTGCTTTGCCTTACCCACCAGTGCGGCAATGTGTGTTGCCCATGTCAGATCCTCTGTGATGCGGACTCCCAAGTATTTAAAACTGCTCACCCTATCCACAGTAGACCCATTTACCTCCAGTGGTGTGTACGTCCTTGGATGTTTAGCCCTTCTGAAGTCCACAATCAGCTCCTTTGTTTTAGTGACATTCAAGAGGAGGCTATTGTCCTGACACCAGAGTGCCAGATCAGCCACCTCCTCCCGGTAGGCATTCTCATCGTTGTTGGAGATCCGGCCCACCACCACAGTGTCAGCAGCAAACTTGATGATGGAGTTTGAGCTGAACCTGGAACAATACAGCTACATGTGACAATAATAAACTAAGTTAAAACTAAAACTAAAACTGAAAAGCTAAAACAGAGGATCAGGCACTTTGGCCCACAATGTCTATGCTGATCATGATGCAAGTTAAATTAATCTCTCTAAACTACTTGTGATCCATCTCCGCATATTCCCTGCATATCTATGTGCCCATCTAAAATCCCTCAAAATGCTACTATCATATCTGCTTCCACACCACCCCGAGCACAGCATTCCAGACACCCACTACTCTCTGAGTAACATCTCTTCATATCTCCTTTAAACCATCCCCCTCTGAGCTCATAGCTATGCCCTGCAGTCTTTGACATTTCCATCATGAGAAAAGGGTTCTGACTGCCACTCATTATTTTATGCACTGACCACCGTGAGGGGAGGGGGGGGGGGGGAAAGAACAATGGGGACTGGGCATGGGGGGACCGCTGTGAGGGAGGGGGGAAGAATAATGGACAAAGGAAGACCTGGCGTGGGGGGACCACCATGAAGGAGGGGGTGGGGGGGAGAAAAACATAGGGGGACCTGGCGCATGGTGCGGGGAGGGGGGGGGGATCTGTAATTTTGTAAGTGCCCTTTCTGGGCGAATATTTGCATACGTTAGGTATTCAAGCAAAGAATTTCATTGTGGCTTGTTACTTGTGACAATAAAGTATTCAATTCAATTCAATTCAACTTCTATCAGATTTCCCTCAACCTCCATACTCCAGAGAAAACAATCCAAGTTTGTCCAACATTTCTTCAACTAATAACTTCCAATCCACATTCTTCCTGTAATTGGGGAACCTGAACTACATGCGACCAAACCAAAGATCTTTGAAGCTAAGTCGTCACTTTCTGAATCTTATATGCAATGACTTAACCAATGAAAGCAAATACACCATATGCCTTTTTTCTACTCTATATACCATGCTGCCACCTTCAGAGAGCAACCTTTGACTTGGTCACCCTCTGTACAACAATGCTATTAATAATCTTGCCATTAACTGTATAATCTTCCCTTACCTTCAACCTCCCAAGTGTAGCACCGCACAGTTGTTCAGATCAAACTCATCTGCCATTTCCCCATCCATATTTGTAATTGATTTAAATGCCACTGTATTCTTTGACAGCCTTCTTCACTGTC
Organism: Rhinoraja longicauda; assembly: GCF_053455715.1. Taxonomy (NCBI): domain Eukaryota; kingdom Metazoa; phylum Chordata; class Chondrichthyes; order Rajiformes; family Arhynchobatidae; genus Rhinoraja; species Rhinoraja longicauda. Next base: position 28,898,540 of record NC_135963.1, on the reverse strand, counting down.
CACAACTCCACCAATTTTGGTGTTGTCTGCAAACTTAGTAGCCAACCCATCTACATTTATGTCCAAGTCACTAATATAATCATAAGCAACAGAGGTTGCAACACAGATTCCTATAGAACACCACTGGTCAGAGACCTCCGGTGAGAATAACACCCTTCTACTACTACAGTCTGTCTTTTATTGGTAAGCCAGTTCTGAATCCAAACTACCAAGTCACTGAGGATAGACTAGTGACTGACATCTACTATAAACCCACTGACTCGCACAGCTATCTGGACTACACTTCTTCCCACACTGTCTCCTGCAAAAAGTCTATCCCCTACTCCCAATTCATCTGTCTTCGCCGCAACTGCGCCCGGGATGAGATGTTTCACACTAGGGCATCAGATATGTCCACATTCTTCAGGAAACAGGGCTTCCTCACTTCCATTATAGATGAGGCTCTCACTAGGGCCTCTTCTACATCCTGCAGCTCCGCTCTTGCTCCCCCTCCCCCATTCGTAGCAAGGACAGAATCCCCCTCGTTCTCACCTTCCACCCCATCAGCCAGCGTATCCAACAAATCATCCTCCAACATTTCCGTCATCTACAACGGGACCCCACTACTGGCCACATCTTCCCATCCCCTCCCCTTTCTGAGTTCTGCAGAGACCGTTCCCTCCGTAACTCCCTGGCCCACTCGTCCCTTCCTACCCAAACCACCCCATCCCCGGGCACTTTCCCCTGCAACCGCAGGAGATGCAACACCTGTCCCTTTACCTCCCCCCTCAACTCCATCCAAGGACCCAAACAGTTTTTACAGGTGAGACAGAGGTTCACCTGAACCTCCTCCAACCTCATCTATTGTATCCGCTGCTCTAGATGTCAACTTCTTTACATCGGCGAAACCAAACGCAGGCTCGGCGATCGTTTCACTCAACTCCTTCGCTCAGTCCGCCTTAACCAACCTGATCTCCCGGTGGCTGAGCACTTCAACTCCCCCTCCCACTCCCAGTCTGACCTTTCGGTCATGGGCCTCCTCCAGTGCCATAGTGAGGCCCACCGGAAATTGGAGGAACAGCACCTCATATTTCGCTTGGGCAGCTTGCAGCCCAGCGGTAAGAACATTGACTTCTCCAACTTTAGATAGTTCCTCTGTCCCTCTCTTCCCCCCCTCCCCCTTCCCAGTTCTCCCTCAATCTTCCCGTCTCCACCTATATCCTTCCTTTGTCCCGCCCCGCTGACATCAGTATGAATAAGGGTCTCGACCCAAAACGTCACCCATTCCTTCTCTCCTGAGATGCTGCCTGACCTGCTGAGTTACTCCAGCATTTTGTGAAATAAATACTTTCGATTTGTACCAGCATCTGCAGTTATTTTCTTATAATACCATGCATCTTAATCTTTTGGATCAACATACCACTAGGAACTTTGTGAAGTGTCTTACAAAATTCCAAGTAGACAACATCCACTGCCCGACCACCATCAATCATCTTTGTCACTTTCTCAAAAAACTCAATCATTAGTTAGACACCACCCGCTGTGGATAAAGCCATGCTGACTGTCCCGAATTATTCCATTCTGTTCCAGATATAAGGAAATTTTATCCCAAAGAATCCTCTCCAATACCTCTACCACTGACTTGAGCCTCAAATTGATGATTATGATCCAAATCATCCTCATTGTGTCTGTAACCTCTTTCAATTCACAAAGGTGTGGTCACTGGCTATACCAGTTGTGTTACTGAGGGGGAAATTTAGATTTTAGATTTTTTTTAGATTTAGAGATACAGTGCAGAAAAAGGCCCTTCGGCCCACCGGGTCCGCGCCGCCCAGCGATCCCCGCACATTAACACTAGCCTACACCCACTAGGGACAATTTATTACATTTGCCCAGCCAATTAACCTACATACCTGTCTGTACGTCTTTGGAGTGTGGGAGGAAACCGAAGATCTCGGAGAAAACCCACGCAGGTCACGGGGAGAACGTACGAACTCCGAACAGACGGCGCCCGTAGTCAGGATCGAACCTGAGTCTCCGGCACTGCATTCACTGTAAGGCAGCAACTCTACCGCTGCGCCACCGTGCGGTAGTGTTGGGGAAATGGATTTTTCAATTAAGCTCATAAGAACTAGAAGGAGTTTCCAGTCCACTACTGTTCAGATTGATCAATTCACCCTTGGCCCCATGCTGAAAATGCACAATATAGCAACACCCTTTCATTGTCCTAGTTTCAGAAATAGAGTACAACACACAGTGTCTGAAGAAGGGTTTCAACCCAACATGTCACTCATTCCTTCTATCCAGAGATGCTGCTTGTTCCTACCTGAGTTACTCTAGCATATGTGTCTATCTTCATTGTAAACCAGTATCAGCAGTTCCTTCCTACACCACACAGAGTTGTTTCTATATTATGTTCCCATTTTTAACCACAAATGAATGGTGCCTACATTGATAAATACAGGCAGCGATAAATTAGACCTCTGCTATGTTTTTTGGATGATATATTTGAACATTTGTGTTTTTATGTAAATCTCAAACACACCGGCGTTATATGGGAATTAATTGTTTGAAAAATTCAATTTAGGGGACATAATCAGTGGTGCCAAACACTTCTTGAGTGCTGCAGCTCAATATAGGTCATGAAATTCAGCACTGGAAAATTCATTGGCCACCCACATGTTTTCATAGTACTTCATTTAATTGGCCACTCATACTTGGCACTTAGTCCTGCAGTCTGGAAACTGGCTGAGGAATCAAGAGGCAATTCCAACTTTGTGTGCGGTCCATTGGCATTTGTACAGTTATTACCATGGCAGGTTCCTGTTCCCTAAATATATTGGGACAGGAAAGTAAGCACGAATGTGACAGCTACACATGGGTTGGATGTGTGCAGTGATTGTACAGATCTCCCTGTGTGGTGAGGGTGAAATTTAGCTGTACCTTGCTTCAATTCCCAGCTCCCAGAAAACGTGCATCAACTTCCTCCATCCCAAACATACTCAAAGATAATGTCAAAATAACCTGGGCAATCCAGGAGATAGTGGGCGTCCTTTGCCTTGAAGTATTCCAGTAGGACCTTCCTCACAAAGTAGTCCAATGGTTTATGAGGTTTCCATCACTCAGGTTCTTCATTGTCCTTCAGCCACAAATTTTCGAAAATGTGAGAAACGGCTAGATGCTCCTTCCCTGAGCTATTGGTTTTGTGTTCTTGTCCACAAACATATAGATTTAATAACTTGGGGGCAGTTTGGGAGAGAGTAGTAGGAGCGAGGAAATTTATGTTTAGAGACAGAAAGATGTACTAAATTTGTACTTTGGATCATTATTCATGGATTCGGATATGGAAGATCGTGAGATCAGTGTGGGTATGCTAATATTCTAGGGCATGTTGAGATCAGAAGGAGGTGGTGTTGGGTATATTGAAGAAAGCTTAAGGTGGATAAGTCCTCTGGGTCTGATCGGATCTCTCGAAAATTATTGAGAGAGACAAGAGAGAAGATTGCTGGGGCCTTGATGGAGAGCTTTGCATCCTCTCTAGGCACAGTCAAAGTCCCAGAGTGCTGGGGAGTAGCCAATCTTGCTCCTCTGTTTAAAAAGAACAATAGGGATAATCCAGGAAATTATAGGCCACTGAATTTTACATCAATTGTAGGAACCTATTGGAAAGGATTCTTAGGGATTGGATATTGTCCACATAGGCTTCTGTAATACATTTGACAAGATCCTTCATGGTAAACTCATCCAGAAGATTAAGATGCATGGGATCTATGGTAATTTTGTAGATTGAATTCAAAATTGGCTTGGTCATAAAAGACAGAAGGAAATGATGGAAGAGTGTTTCACTGAATGAAGATCTGAGACCAGTGGTGTTCCATAGGGATCTGTACATGGACCTTTGTTTGTGATACATATAAATGACTTGGACAAAAATGTAGATGTGTGGATAATGAAATTGTTGATAAGCTAAAAAATGTGAAATTGTGGCTGGTGAAGAAGTTTGCCAAAGGATATAATGGGATATGGATCAGTTGCAGATATGGGTGGAGAAATAGCAGATGGAGTTTAATCTGGACAAATGTGAGATGTTGCATTTTGGAGGGGGGCAAATGTGAAGGGAAACTTTGCAGTTAATGGCAGGACTTTTGCTGATTTTATGGAATAAGTCCCTCGTTCCCTGAAAGCATTGTATCTAAGAGTCAGGAAATCATACTGCGGTTGTATAATACTTTGATTAGGCCTCATTCAGATTGTTGTGTGCAGTTCTGGTCGGCCCATTACGAGAAGGATGTGGAGGGTTTGAAGATGTCGCAGAAGAGGTTCACCAGCATACTGTCTGGATTAAAGAATATTAGCTATAAGGAGAGGTTGGATGAAGATTTGTTTTTTTCTGAAATGTTAAAAGGCTAAGGGGAGACCTTATAGATTTTAGATTTAGAGATACAGCGCGGAAATAGGCCCTTCGGCCCGCCGGGTCCGCGCCGCCCAGCGATCCCCGCACATTAACACTATCCTACACACACTAGGGACAATTTTTTAAAAACATTTGCCCAGCCAATTAACCTACATACCTGTACGTCTTTGGAGTGTGGGAGGAAACCGAAGATCTCGGAGAAAACCCACGCAAGTCATGGGGAGAACGTACAAACTCCGTACAGACGGCGCCCGTAGTCAGGATCGAACCTGAGCGCCCGGCGCTGCATTCGCTGTAAGGCAGCAACTCTACCGCTGCACCACCGTGCGAAATATATGAAATTATGAGACATAAATAACGTAGGTAATCCATCTTTTTCCAGGGCAGATGGGTGGAATTAAACACTTGAGGCATCGCTTGAAGGTGAGAAGGGGAAATTTTAAATGAGGCAAGCATTTTTTTTACATAGGGAGTGGTGGGTGCCTGGAACAGGCAGATTGAGGAGGTGGTAGCAGCAGACTGAACTGTAATGTCTGAGACATTTAGATCAGCATGTGAATATACAGGGAATGGTGGGATCTAGATCATATGCAGGCAGATTGGATTAGTTGGCACGGACATAGTGGCTAAGGGGTCTGTTGCTGCACTGCCCTATGTCCTAATCACAGAAGTGCTGTGCAGACCATGTTTTAAGGGCTGGAGCACAACTGGAATAAGTGCAAGGCATTGAAGTAGCATTTATTGGTGTCTGCATAATTTAACCCGAAGAACAACACTGCACAAAAACTATAGCATTCAAGCCAAAATGGCATATTTAGACTTAGATTAAACACTCAATTACAGATTTGTGGTTCGACTTAGGAGAGCCCAATTTCCGAGGCAAATGGCCTGCTGATTCTGATCTAAATCATTTTACATGACTTGTGATTATCGAGTGCATAATGTAAACATGTATTTTATGTTACGCCAAATATTGTAAAGGTTTTTGTTGCAGTCAGAACTTAGCTAGTTACTAATCTATACACACCAACAGCCAACATAACTGCTTTCAGATGAGACAATGCCAAAAAACTCAATTACTAGCTGTACTTACAGTATATACAGGGACTCATGTACTGTGATTAAATAATTAAAATTCCTTTTTTATCAAATGGTATTCCAGGATTGTTACTGATGTTTCAGCAAATGCATTATTTTTTTCCTTTTTAACTGGGAGAGGGGGACTTTGCTCATTCATTATATTCTATAATAGAATGATGGAAATAATATTGTCTCAATACAATATTTCTTTAGCTGCATTTTCTGTTCTGCAGTCCTTTGTTTAATTAAGGCATTCTGACAGATCAACAATCTTATCTCACACTAGATATACAATTTAATGTAAGTGGTATCATCTAGTGAACATGTCAAAGTGGGATGAAAGCATTCGGTTGGATAATTACACTCATTAGCCGTGTAAGCCTACCTAAAAGATCAACACTTCACCATAATGTTTATTTCTGAACACTGTATGACCTCTCTGCTGCACACAGATTGTTGACCCTCCAATTTTCCATCTGTATTTATGAAATGAAATTTAATATAACGTTTCAAAGCAAGGACCTGAAATCTTGTCCCACTTCCCTACCTGCATTTTATCGCAGTGTTTTAAGCTTGTGCTGGATAGAATTTGATCAGAATTCTTTCGTGTTTGATAAATGTTGATTGTACCAAAGACAACTTTTGCAATTGCTCATATCTCTTGGCAATGTTTGCACTCCAAGGGAAGGTATGATAGATGTCAACGGCAACAGGGCCACCTCTTCTACAACTTTAACCATAACCTCTGCTCAAACAAAGCAAAATGGCTGTTTCATCGTCTGTCTTTTAGCTTCAAAGCAGAAACCGCTTTCGAACTAAGATAATTATTTGTTACCGATTTGCATTTACCATTTTCAAATTGTTAAAAAAAGTTAAAGGTGCCATTTAGTGAAAATTCGCAACTAGTTATATTTTTGTCAAGAAGCCCATGATTGGATATTTCGAGTGTACCACATTTTTTCAGTTATAAGATGCAGCATTTCTGTGAAACATGTTAAGCTTGTTGACTCATGAAGCGCAGACTGAAGCCATTGAATTTAAAGCATTCTCTGATTATTATATCTCTCTCTGCCCTGAACAAGGAGTAATTTGGCATACTCAAAACTTTGAATTGTTCCATTGAGTTACATTTATAATTCTAAAGTAGCCTTGATGAATCCTTTCGGAGTCGCCTGGGGTCCAAATTAACTGTTTTAACACAGTCAAAACTAATTAGACTTCTTTATATTTTGGAAATTAAACATAGCAACAGCCTTCTGGAATACAGATACAGTCTTGAAGCACCACTTGGTAATTAGAGTAAATTATCATTCATCCAGAAGTGCCATCTACATCTCCCATCTCCTCGGTAATGACAAGATTTTCTGCCATCATCTGATTCACGAAAAATAGGAAAATATCTTTAGTCTCATAATGATCAGTACAGATTAATTAGATAGACAATTAACATTTCGCAGAAGAAACAAGTGGGCAATCAAGATATGTGTTGTCTCTTGATGTGCAGTCGTAAAGTTTCAATTTTATGGCCAATGTCATGGAAAAACAATGCCAAAGATATTGAAAAAGATATTAAACATTGCCGATACAACTCAGCAATAAACGTATTTACATTTCCTTTTCTATATATTAAATAATGGAGCAAGGAACTCTGGCCTACATAAGTTAAATCAGGCACACTTTTGACTGCTCTCATTGATTTTAATATGAGAGTTGCATGTTAGCCTCATGGAGATTGTGACTGTCGTATTTTGTGTCCATTTCTCAGTTCCTTTAGCCGCCTCAGTGTTTCCATCTATTTGTGAAATAAAGTTCTGTACTGATCATTCACTTTTGAAAGATAGACCATACAAATTGCAAATTTTAGGTTTTGCCCTTCTGCTTGACTTAGTTATTTAGACTTATTCTTTAAAATGTCTGTATAGAGCTTCTATATCATCGTGGCAGTCTCAATTTGCAGTGTACTCTCCCTAAGGTAGATTGCTTTGCTCTGCTTGACAATGGCACAGTGCGGGCTATTTTAGATACATTTACATTGCAGATACTGGTCTCGGAGTGATTGCTGCAGTGTGATATAGGCCCTGTTTATGTTGTCTGGCTCATGGCTAGACTTATGTTTGGCCGAGCTGTCATCCCACATTCAGAAACTTAAATATTTAAAGTATCAGGGAGGGAAGGCCTTGTTGTTTAAAGATTTAAATTAAGGTCAAGTATGCGGCAAATGGTTTTGACCTTGCATTAGATAGCGACTTCATCCGGAGCTTAGCATTAGTATAATGAAGTGCACACAGTATGCCATGTAACTGTTAGAAGGATTATACTGCATAACTGCGAAACTGATAGGCATTTTTAAACTTCCATTTACCCTCGGCTGTATGTAGCTTTAAGAAGTTAATACTAGGCATTAATCTAAAACGTTCCAAGATATGGAAGTAATACATTTGAAAAATGGCAGTAATGCTGAGCTCGAGCAATCATACAGGGAACCTATTGAAAATTCCATCTAAAGTCGGTGATTCCAATGGAATAGGTAATCGAATCCCTTGGAGGATATCACTTTTCACTTAAAATGAAATCTTAATTTATCAGATTAACAGGGGTAACCAAAATGAACCCTCTGTTTAAGGCAATAGTTTTCTTACTTGAAGAAGACTATTTTTGTATAAACAAGTTTATGTTTTATGCAGTTGGAGGATTAGGTTACTGCACAACCAGTTTATAGTCTATCAGCTGTCCATAGTTCATTTATTCAAATTAATTTATTCAAACTAACTAACACCATGATATTTCACACTAAATTACAATGCGTTCAGCTTAAAATGAACAATGGTTAGGGACGTAGATGAGGTCTGAATAAGTACATAATTTCTCAACTATTGATTGTTTTGCAAAGCATTCATTAGTTCTGTATTCAACCATCTTTTCAAGGATTGTTTTACTCTTAAAAGTGCATTATTGGTTAATTATTATTTAAAGTGGCCCTTTGGTGCTTGGGTTGTGGTTCTAACTTCCTGAGAGCGATTCCTGGCAGGTCAGCCAGAGGCCTATTTAACTCAGGAATGTGTGTCTTAAGCAAGATTGCATTCCCAACTGCAAGCGTGCACTTTGGTGTGGTGGAGGACGAAGCTGATTAGGATGAGTCACAAAGTAGCCCTCAGTTTCCAGAGGCCTTGCCGGGGGTGCTGGTATAAGAGGTCAGGGGCAGGAGGGAAGTTTATTCCATCTGGTGACACCATGATCACAAAACAATACATCTACCAGCAAGGCGAGGGTTGGTGAGATTATCATTCCCAGAATGTAACTCTCTGGGAACTTAAGGTAACAAATATGTCTGTAACCTGGACACAATAGCACATTTGAGTTTTTCCATCTTGGTTAACAACAACTGGCAACAGTTCTTTTTCCACTCTCCTGATTTTAAGCTACACTCTCCCTTTCTTCCCGTCCTCCACATCAGCATATCACAATGGCGGCACGGTGACGCAGCGGTAGAGTTGCTGCCGTACAGCGAATGCAGCACCGGAGACGCGGGTTCGATCCCAACTACGGGTGCCGTCTGTATGGAGTTTGTACGTTCTCCCCGTGACCTGCGTGGGTTTTCTCCGAGATCTCCGGTTTCCTTCCACACTCCAAAGACGTGCAGGTTTGTAGGTTAATTGGCTTGGTAAATGTAAAAAAATTGTCCCTAGCGGGTGTAGGATAGTGTTAGTGTGCGGGGATCGCTGGTCGGTGCGGACCCGGTGGGCTGAAGGGCCTGTTTCTGTGCTGTATCTGTAAACAATGCCTCTAAATATTTTTGCAAAGATTTATCCTTACCTTCCTTTCCTTAAACCTTATCCTTTCTTCCTTTAGAATGGCCACAGTCTCCTTTCACCATGGACAACGCAGAACCACTGTTTCTCAAAGCTCCGTTCTTACTCCACATCCTTTTAACTCCTTCTTCTCACTTGGTGTCTGTTCAAGCCAAGCTTCACACATCTGCAGAAATTGTACTGAATTTTATGCCTGTGTTTTTGTGACTCACTGCAGTTTAAACATTTTAAAAATCTAACCGCATTGGAGAAATCAAAGGTGATGGCTATTGAAAAAAGACTATTGAAAAATGAGTTTTAAAGAAGAACATTTACGTAAACAAATCAATCAGATGTGTTTGAAAAAAATATGTTGGGATTCCATCTGGATGGCCATTAGGGGATAGGAAATTGTTAAAAGCACAAGAATGTAGCCAATCCACAGGGAGTAATAGAGAAGACAAATTCAATGTGAGTTAAGACCATGGGTAACATTATATAAGAATCTACGTAGTCAGCAATGAATGCAAAGATTATTGCAACATAGAAAAAGAGGCCAGAGGAAGGAGGTCTCTGAAGCAAACGGAAGCAATGTCTCCTACCAGGATTACAAGTAGGAAATGTGCACTCAAGATGATTAAATATTGAAACACAAAAAAAAAAATCACATTTTCAAATCTCTGATCAAATCAACCAATCAGAACATAACATCATGAATTCACTGAGCGTGAATGAGATTAATAATAAGAAACTGACTGGAAAAATGATGTGATTATGAATAAGTAACAAATGATTTTCAGTATAAACAAAAGACTTGCATATAAAGAAATGATTTTCTAGCATACAAACCCCAACATCATTATTCACCAAAAATTAGACTGCGGAGAATTCAAAAATACAGCCAAATCTACTATCAGGTTTGACCACATCATTTCCTTCTGTGATTTACAACTTTTTTCTCCACTGATGCCACTTGATCCACTGAGTCCTTTCAGAATTCTGTTTTTGTTCAATGGATCTTGATCTCTTGACCAGTGCAAAAGATTTATCTAAGATTGATAGCTGTCTATGAGGCTGAAAATGATGCATTATGTGGAGCATGGAAAGCAGGAGAATTCATGGAAGGAGGAGAAACCTAAGTGAAAAGTCAAGCATAGAAGAGTTGATTAAAAGAATTGAGAAGAATAAAATGTTAAAATTCAATAAAAGATTTATCTTGCTCTGGACTAGTAATTAGGATTCACTTTGTTTCTATAATCTTCCTCTGGCAAAGGAACTGATCAAAAGAAATCCTGGAATATGAAAGGGTATTTTATCTTCAAGCTCTAAACTCCAGCAATCATCAATATGATAATGTGCAGATTGTTAGTTTAGCTATGTTGGTTAATTTGTAACTGTTCCCTGAACATACTGTAGCACATAGAACAGGCAATAAAGGACAGGAGTAGGCGATTTAGCTAACAATGTCAGTGTCGAACATGAGGCAAAGTTAAACTAACCTCCTGTGCCTGCACATGATCCATGTCCCTCCGTCCCCTGCATATCCTTGTGCCTTTCCAAAAGCCTTTTAAATGTTACTATTGTATCTGGCTCCACCACCACCACCACCATTACAGGCATTACAGGCACCCACCACTCTCTGTGTACAAAAAACTTGCCTTGCAAACCTCCTTTAAACAATGCTCCTAACCTTAAAGCTACGCCATCTGGGCTTTGACGTTTCCACACTGGGAAAAAGGTTCTGCCAACTCTAACTATGCCTTTCATCATTTTTTGTACTCCTATCAAGTTATCAGGTCTCCCCACCGTCTCCAATATTCCAGAGAAAACAAACCAGGGTTATGCAACCGCTCCTAAAAGCTAATACTCTCCAATCCAGGCAGCATTCTGCCTCTTCTGCACACTTTCAAAGCCCTTACATCCTTTCTGCAATGGGATGACCAGAATTGCACACAATACTCCAAATGTTGCCTAACCAAAGTCCTATGACTATTCCAGGAAGCCAAGTTTGCTTTGGCGGTGCCGAAGTAGAGATGGTTGAAAACTTCAAATTCCTAGGAGTAAATATCACCAACAACTTGTACTGGACCACCCATATAGAAGCAACGACCAAGACCAGGGGGCACCGCACAATGGCTGCCTCGCCTACAGTTTGACTGTCGTTTTCAAACTTTTTTGTTATTTTTGGTAAGTTTTAAAAGTTTGTGTAAATGTTCTCTGGTTTGCATTTTTATGTGGGGGGTGGAGGAAACATTTTTTTCAATCTCTTACCTTGCCGGAGATGCAATTGTTTTGCGGATCGTATCTCCGGTTGCTCTACAGCCTAACATCGTGGAGATGGAGGCCTTGCCTGGGACTGACTTTGAGCCCCCGCAGGGCCGTGGACTTACCATCTGAGCGTGCAATCCCTTGCCTGGGATCGACGCTCCAACGCCTGTGGACTTCAACATGAAGGAGCTCGCAGTCTCGGGTTGAGACTGGTCGGGAGCTCCAAGCTGCACGAGGTTCGACTAGTCCCGACCCAGGGAAGATCGCCCGGCGCGGATGAGCTGAGAATGCCCCCCTGATGCAGGAGCTGGATCGCCCCGACGAGGAAAGCCCGCCGCCGACTACGGGAGTAAGATTGGCCCGTCAACGGAAGGTTAGAGGTCCCCGACCGCTGGAGGACAAAGAAGGGAGAGATTGAACTTTTTTTTGCCTTCCATCCAGTGAGGAATGTGGAGGAGTCACTGTGGTGGATGTTCATGTTAAAATGTATTTTGTGTGTCCTTTGCTTTTTATGTTATGACTGTACGGCAAATGAAGTTCCTCATATGTTGCAAAACATACTTGGCAAATAAAGTATTATTGTGATTGTGATTGTGAAAGCACACCAATTCCTCTACTTCCTTCAAAGGCTTAGAAAGTTCGGCATGTCCCCAACAACTCTCACCAACTTCTACAGATGCCCCAAGCATTTTAGCAGGATGCATCACAGCTTGGTTTGGCAACAGCTCCATCCGAGACCGCAAGAAATTGCAGAGAATTGTGGACGCAGCCCAGACCATTACACAAACCAACCTCCCTTCCATTGACTCCATTTATACCTCATGCTACCTCGGCAAGGCCACCAGCATAATTAAGGACGAGTCACACCCCGGCCACTCCCTCTTCTCTCCTCTCCCATCAATAAAAAGTTATAGAAGTATGAAAGTGCACACCTCCAGATTAAGGGACAGTTTCTTCCCAGCTGTTATCACACAACTGAATCATCCTACGGCAACTAGAGAGCAATCCTGAACTACTATCTAGGTCATTGGTGACCTTTGGACTATCTTTGATTGAACTTTACTAGCTTTATCTTGCACTAAACGTTAATCCCTTACCATGTATCTGTACACTGTGAATAGTTTGATTGTAATCATGTATTGTCTTTCCGCTGATTGGTTGGCATGCAACAAAAGCTTTTCACTGTACCTCGGTACACTAACCTAACCTAAGCTAATTCAAAATAATACTATGGAAATGGCCATGCTTAGCGCATTTATTTAAAGTTTATTAGGGAAATTGTTTTTAAAAAGTAACAAAAGTCGATTTATTGAGACCGCAGGGGAATGGTGAGTAGGGTGGGCCTAAACTTGTCGTATACCATTTTTTTCTGGATGAAAATGGCACAAATAAACATATGGGACAAACATACGGGTGGACAAACATACGGGTGGACAAACATACGGGTGGACAAACATACGGGTGGACAAACATACGGGTGGACAAACATACGGGTGGACAAACATACGGGTGGACAAACATACGGGTGGACAAACATACGGGTGGACAAACATACGGGTGGACAAACATACAGGGACAGGGGAACAAACAAGATGAGAGTTTTAGTAATATGTATATAGATATAGATATAGATATAGATATAAATATAGCTACAGATATAGATATAGATAGATAATAGTTCGATTAAGATTACTTTTGAGTGTTTGTGAACTTCAGAGAAAGCTGAGAGTTTTGACAGCTGGATTTCTTCTCGTATTTCCATGGCCTGTCCTGAGAAATGAGATCAAAGATTTGCCATATTTCCCTCAAATTCAGTTTAGTTTATGTCAAATACACTACGGCAAGATGAATATCCTTGTTTGCATGAAGCACAAAGAATACACAGTATAAATGATATAGATACAACAATAAATACAACAACAAATCCAAAACACCAGAATGGTGCAAGGACTGTAGAGCAATATGAAATCATGCAAAGTAATACTAAAGTGTAATAATGGAATATCTGAATGAGGCAGAGTTATGAGTGAAAGTATGCGACAGCACCTCTTGCAAGGGGTGAGAAAGTGGTGCTTGGTTCAGGAGTCGGATATCAATGTGGAAGATTTTTTTAAAATTTGGACAGACTATTAAGTTTCAATAATCTCTTCTACCTTCTGGGTGTCCTTTCCCAGAAGGTAGAAGAGAGAAAGGAGAATGGGCAGAGTAGCTGGCATCAATTATGAAATTTCCAACCTTACTAATTAATACACTTATGAAGATAGGCTGGGTGGAAGGATGTGACAAGGCTGTGATGGTCTGGGCTATATTCACGACTCTCACCGTGTCAGGCAGTCGAGAGCAGAGCGGTTGCCATACCAGGCTGATGCAACCCGTCACAATACATTTATAACATATCTGGTGAAGTTTGAGGGAATCCATGTGGACATGCTGAATATTCTCAGACATGAAAGGACATGAATACATTGGTGTGCTTTCTTGATCCACATAGCAGTGTGAAGGAAGTGGGATCTGGGTTTGAGGGAACTTGAAACTGTTGATCATCTCTACAGCAGCTCGGTTGATGAGGACCGGGTTGTGCTAACTGTTGCCCCACTACCTACCTCCCCACACCTCTTTCTCTGGTCAAAAACCAAGCCAACTCTTCTAGCTTGCTGACATTAAGGGGTGGGACTAGTTTGTTGTTCTGACACCATGACACAAGTTTCCCAAACTCTTTCCTGCATTCATCTTGTTGTTGTTGATCCAGCCAACAACAATGATATCATCACTGAAATTAAAGATCAAGTGGCCGCATAGTTATAGGTACACAAGGAGTAGAGCAGGGGACTGAGCACACAACATTGAGGTGCACCAGTGTTCATGGTCAGTATGGAGCAAATGTTTTGACCAATTCTAACTGAAGTCCAGAAGCCAGTTACAAATGAAGGCCTCAAAACATAGGACCATGAGTTTAGAGATTATCTTATTCAGTATTAGGTTGTTGAAGACTGAGCTGTAGTCAGTGTTGATATAGACGTTGATATAGACGTTCTTATTGTCAAAGGTGATCCAGCACTGGATATTTAGTTTAGTTTTGTTTAGAGATACAGTGCGAAAACAGGCCCTTCAGCCAACCGAGTCTGTGCCGACCAGCGATCACCCATACACTAGTTCTAATCTACACACCAGGGACAATTTACAGAAGCCAATTAACGTAAACCTGCATGTCTTTGGAATGTGGGAGAAGACTGGAGCACCCGGAGAAAACACATGTGGTCACAGGGAGAATGTACCAACTCCACGATGACAGCACTCGCAGTCAGGATCAAACCCAGGTCTCTGGCGCTGTAAGGCAGCACCTCCACCGCTACACCACTGTGCCCCAAAATAGTGCAAGGAAGATGGCGAACATAATAGTCCTATTCTTCCTGTACACAAATTGCAAGGGATCTAGATTGTCCGTGTACCTGGTGCAGATGTGGGTCGTTATCAATCTTTTAAGGCACTTGTTGCTACTGCACAGTGAGACAGGTCGCCTTACTTCTCTTGGGGACTGAAATGTTGGAGAATTCCTCGAAGCAGGTGAGAGCAGTTGACTGTTGAAATGAGAGATTGAAGATGTTGTTGAAAACTGCGACCAGTTGATTGGCACACAATTCCATCTCGTATTCTAGATCTGGGCCAGCTGCTTTCTGAGAAATTACCTTTGTACTAGCACTTGCTCAATACTTTTCCTTTGGGGATTTCTTGCAAATTTTATAGAGTTAAGTGCAAAATGTTCCACACTACCAGAACTCCTTAATCTCTTTCCTATCTCAAAGGCTTGAGAACTTATTGCACACAAATGGACTGCCAGAATTGCTTACATAACAATGATTATATTGGTAAAGAGTTCATGGGAATGTTGGCCTGTTAAAAGACTCTTAGGTGGCTTGGTTATGTCAAGTGAATGCAGGAATACGTTCCTGAAGAATGTGTTGCATTTTGAAACTCACGCACAATTTAGAATGAGAGATGGGATGTTAGGCAGGTTTCAGAGCGAAGGAAAACATTGGCAATCCCTGTGGATGAGATAACATCTCAGATGACATGTAGGATGACCTGACCTGGGGCCAGCATATAAATGGAATCATGAAGAGGGCACACAGCACAACTCCTTTCTTAAACTTTTAAACAGATTCGTCCTCTTATTGAATACTGAAACAAACTTTTGTATGTGTCCTGTAGAATGTATCCTGACTAGCATCATAGCTTTCTTTATAAGGCATTTCCGACGCACAGCAATGAATGAATCAACAGAGAGAGCTGGATTCAACACAGCACAGTCCTCCACACCATTGAAAGCAGCTAAGTAAGGTGCTGCCTCAAGGGGACAACATCTATCCTCAAGGTTCCCCAGCAATCAGGCCATGCCCTCTTCTCAGTACTAATGTCGGGCAGGAGATACAGAAACCTAAAGACCCACATCAGCTGCTTCAGGAACAGCTACTATCTTACAAGTATCAGGTTCTTGAACCATCGTGCAGAATCTTATCACACCTTGGCAATGGAACACCTCAGACTTCCTAATATACTACTATGGAGTTGTATTTTTGTCTAATTGTGTTTTCAATAACTCGATTCTTGTTTTATTTCTTTTAATGTCTTGCAGAATTTATAGAACATAGAATAGCACAGCACAGGAATATCCAACATACTGCCAATTAAATTAATCCTCTCTGCCTGCACTTGGTCTATATCCCTCCAATCCCAACATATCCATGTGCCTATCATAAAGCCTCTTAAGCACCACCATGTATTTGCTTCCACCACCACCCCTGTCATCATGTTCTAGGCACCCACCACTCTCTGAGTAACCCACCACTGTTGTTATATCTCCTTTAAACTTTCTCCCTGTGGCCTTAAAGCTATGCCCTTTAATTTTTGACAACTCCATCCAAGTTAGCCTAACCTCTCCTTATGCCCAATAACCTTTCATCCAGGCAGCGTCTGGTAAACCTCTCCTGCACCCTCTCCATAGCTTCCATAACCTTCCTGTAATGGGGACATTCATAGAACATTTGAACAGTACAACACAGGAACATTTTGGGTTGAAGATGGAGGTTGGACCTGCTGAGTACGTCCACTATTTCCTGTTTTTATAACAAGTTAGTTCAATCATCTTGCAATGAGGTAGACTGCGTCATATTTTGTGAAGTTGTTGGAGTCTAAGAATTACGCACATGCACCTTTCCTCAATTTAGTTTCTTGGCCATTTGATCAACTTCATTTTCATTTTGATAGAAGTACATACAATTATGAGAGGTATAGATCAGGTTAGACCATTTTCCCAAAGTGGAAATATCTAACATTAGAGGGCATTAGTATAAGATGAGAGGGGAAAAATTTAATGGAGATGCGTGGGTCAAGTATTTTACACAGAGTGTTGTGGGGTGCTGGAATGATCATTGGCAGGAATGGTGGTGGAGGCAGATTCAGTAGTGTTTTTTTAAATAGGCACATGGAAGTGCAGGGAATAGAGAGATATGAATCATGTACAGGCAGATGAGATCAGTTGAACTTGACATTACGTTTAGTGCAAACATTATGGGCAAAAGTGCCTCTGTGGCAGCAGTGGGCCCTCGGCGGTGGCGAAGCCTCGGCGGCGGCAGTGGAGCCTCGGCAGCGGTGGTGAGCCTCAGTGGTGGCAGTGGATCTTCGATAGCAGTGGTGAGTCTTAATGACGGCAATGGGGCCTCGTGGCCGATGGAGCCTCGAGGCAGCGGCAGTGAAGCCTTGCGGGTCGACCCACGGTCAGCGGTCGATGAGGGCGTGGGGGAACCACCGTGAAGAGGGGAGGGGGAAGAACAATGGAGGACCTGGCATGGGCGGACCGCCCTGAGGGAGAGGGGGGCGAACAAAGGGGGACCCGGCTGCCATGAGGGAGGGGGGGGGGGGGGGGGGAGTACAAAGCAGGACCCGGCATGGGGGAGGGGGAAGGACCTGACGTGGGGGGGACCCAGTTGGGGCGGGAGAACAAAGGAGGAGCCGGAGCGGGGGTACTTTGTAACTTTTCAGCGCCATATGTGACGACTATTTGCGTACCTTGGGTATGCAAGCAAAGAATTTCACAGTTCCTCGTCACATGTGGCAATAAAGTATTCCATTCCATTCCATTCATTGCTATGCTGTACTGTTCCATGTTCTATGTAAGTAACTCACTTCAAACTAATGGAAAATATCAGAACTATTGAAAGCTTTGATTTTCATCAAAATTAGATACTTGGGTGGAGATAGGTTTCCCTTGGGAAAATTCTGTTAGGCTAGTTGATGGTTAAAGGACCGTGAATGGTTCATGAATAACTAATGGGACAGGATCTCCTTGAATGTTCAGTGTAACAAATTGATAAACCCATTTTTAAAAACAGCACACTGATTGGTACATAAAGCACACAGAACAAATCTTTCCACAGGATATTTTTCTACAATGCTGAACTCTTATTAATTCTCATTTATATGAGTTGTGAGTACTTGAGCCAAAAGACTTCTGCTGTTTTTAAAAGTGTTTTTAAATCCAGATCTTAAGTGGATTTGCCACTTTCATGGAATTATGTAATTGAAAATAGGTTAATATTGCAAAATTTCTGTCACGATATACAACAAATTAATGCAGAGGGTTTTGACACTACAATATATTACACAGTCCTTTTATTGAAGTATGTTTAGCTTTGAATCCAGCCAAAATCAACGAGTTTCTTTAACTCTATCTGTGTATATGAAAGAAATTTAAACATAGAGCAAAAAAAAACATGATTTTGGGACTGATGCAACGTCTTGATCCAAAACGTTGCTTCCACGGATACCACCTGACCTGCCGTGTTCTTCCAGCTATTTGTTTAGTTCCTCCAGATTACAGTATCTCCTGTCTTTTGTGTCTCCAGATTTAAACAAATTTACCCCAGGTCCAAATAAACACAGATCCAAGAATACAAAAGCTTCCTATATGTAGCATGGAAAAAAAAATGCTCTCAGATAAGCCACAACTGGAGGAAATTGAAGAGCTTTCATTTCAGTCACATTATTGGGTCAAAAACAAAGATTTACTTTCCCTTTGGCCAGTGAATTACTTACAATTGCCAGCGTGTGATGCTGAGTGCCAAGGGCACAAATTCTTTCTTTTATGTTTGTAACTGTGGATTTCCTTTCAAGATGATGACATTTTAAGCTAACATGTTTTTGTTATAGAGCCATTGATTATTGTAACTTAGAGAGCCTTTGTGAAATCAACAAAATGTAATGCAGAGGAAAACCAGCCCCGTTTCACCCATGTTGTTATTACCGCCTTCTGTCTCAAGATGGCAGCAAATGCACCATTTTATGACACTTGCTCAAAGTTATTTGAGAACCTTAGGAGATAGTTATGAAATTATAACAATTTATTGACTCTTTATATTATTTTTTTTTTCAAAAATTCACAATTTTTTGATGTGTGGTCATGTAAAAATTGTAAACAAAGTATTCTTGTTCCGGTTTGGTACACTTCTACATTCATTTGATTAATGCAAACTATGGCCTTATTTACATGAGTGTGCTAATTTCAATCTTTCATTCTGCATGAAATGGGTCTGCCTAAAACCGAGATACTTTTTCCACTGAATACAACCAGTAATGTAATTTACAGAGTTAGAACGTCGACATTAAATTTCGCCACCCAATCTATGGATTCAGAAAAACAAAATGAAAAGTAGTTCCATGGGTAGAAATTTTAATGTTTTTTGGGGTATTAATTTTTAAAATATCCACATTTTAAAAATATATCTGTCACCTTGTGTTGCCTTTTACAAGCCCGATTACATTTTGAACATTTGAATCATAGCCCATCGATGGAAACTGCACACTGAAGCAATTTGATGAACCCATTGTTTCTCTGTGCTATACCTCCATGTAAGTAGGGCCATTGATAGATAGCTAAAATGAATAAAATACTGAATGAGTTTCACTTTTGATTTTCTAAAAGGATACAAAGTGTTTAAATCAGTTATAATAATTATTTATAAACATACTGAATCACATTTATAAGATCCTGTCTTTAACGCCTCGCTATGGAGTCAATGCATTTCCTTTCACCATCTTGACTTGTTCGGAAAAACAATTTGACTTAGTTGTTGCTATTATTCTAATACTTATTCTGACTTAATACAATATAGCATTACATTACACTAAAAAAATAATATTTCTGGAAAAATAACATTAATAGAATCTTTTACAACAGTGTGCTGAGAAAAACGACATGTTACAAGAATGGCAAAACAGATGAAAAAACAAACTTTTAGTTTCTGTAAAAACTTAATGTGTGCCAATTAATTCATAGCAGTCTTTCTGATGAAAGCTCAGATCTGTTCCTTACCGATATATTTCAAAAATCGGTAATGGTCCTGTATTTAAAGAATAACAATTGATGAAAAAGTGCAATGACTTATCTCTACAGAGCTCACCAGAATCATAGCAAATGACCACCCTTGCTGGTTAATATCTCAGCGTTCCTTGTTGAACCCCTGTCCAAGGGATGTTTTGGAAGCTGAACTGGCACAGGCGGATTTATGCAAAGCTCCCACATTTCTTCACCATTAGTTTTCTCCTGACAATCATTTAACATTAAATAGTACCAATGTCATCAATGGATAACTTTAGAGGTTTGTTAGGAACTATATTGTCAAACCTCGGGTGCACCTGTACCCATGGTTACCATTGCAGGCGTCAGCTCAGCCTTCTTGAGAGTGAACCATCAAAAAGCGACGGGCCAGACGGAGTGTCCGGCCTTGTTCTCAAAACCTGCGTGGACCACTGATAGGAGTATTCTCAGATATTCTTAATCTCTCCCTACTCCAATCTGAGATTCCCAGCTAATTTAGAAGACAATAATCAGCTCAGTGTTAAAGAAGAGCAAGGAAGCATGCCTTAATGTCTATCGTCCATTGGTTCTGACATCCACCATCATGAGGTGATTGGAGAAGCTGGTCATGGCACAAATCAACTCCAGCCTCCCAAACAGCCTTGATCTTAGTAATTGAGTTAGATAAAGCTCTAGGGGCTAGTGGAATCAAGGGATATGGGGAGAAGGCAGACACAGGTTACTGATTGTGGAAGATCACCCATGATCACAATGAATGGTGGTGCTGGCTCGAAGGGCCAAATGGCCTCCTCCTGCACCTATTTTCTATGTTTCTATGTTTCCCCTAACACCACATTAAGTCCATGGCAGACATCATTTCCCTGGCCTTACACGCTTTCCTTGAACACCTGTATTAACAATGATGCTCTTGTCAGTCTCCGATTTAGATCTGGTTTCAAAACCATTTTTCCAACCAAATTCATCTGCAAACCCCTGGACCCAGGACTCAGCACCTCACTCTGCATCTGGATCCTTCAGGAAGAAGGTATGGGAGCCTGAAAACCATAACCTCCAGATTCAAGAACAGCTTCTTCCCAGATTCTTGAATACAGCATAATACTGACCACAGATCTACAATGGACATTGTTTTGGTTGCACCACTTTTTTTGGTTTTGGGCTATTATGGTCTGGCTACCATGTATTACTAATTATTAATTTATTATATTATTGATTATTATACATTTATTTGTGTGTTATTGTACTAGTGGGCCTGTAAAGCTGCAGTAAGTAAGAATTACATTGTTTAATTGCCGGTGCATATGACAATTGAACTCTCTTGACTCTGTCTTGACTTCCTGACCCATAGACCGCAATCAGTGTTGATAGGCAACATTACATCTTCCATGATAATGTTTAACACCAGTGCCCTGTAGGGCTGCATTCTCAGCCCTTTACTATACTCCCTATACACTCACGAATGTGTAACCAAACTCTGCTCTGCTCTGCAGATGATATTACCGTAGTGAGCCAGATGATGAGACCCAGTGCAGGAAGAAGATAGAGAGATTAGCAAGTGTCAAAACAACCTCTCCCTCAAAGTAAGACACAATGTGCTGGAATAACTCAGCGGGCCAGGCAGCAGTTCTGGAGGACATGGATAGGTAATGTTCGGGTCTGAATACTTCTGCAGACTGAAGAATCTAAAGAAGGGCCCCGAGCTGAAAAGTCACCTATCCATGTCCTCCAGAGATGCTGCCTGAATCATTGAGTTTCCCTCGCACTTTTTGTCTTTTTGTTTTGAAAAACAGCATCTGCAGTTCAAACCTCACCCTCAATGTCAACAAGCCAAAGGAGCTGGTCATCAACTTCAGAAATCAGGTGGAGTCCATACCCCTGTCTGTTTCAGTGAAGCTGATGCGGAGTTGGATGAGAGCTTTCAATCTCAAGGTGTAAATATCATCACAATTTGTCCTGGTCAACCACATCGATGCCGCAGTCAAGAAAATACACTGATGCCTCTACTTCCTTAGAAGGTTAAGGAAATTTGGCATCTCTCCAATGACTTTTCCCAGTTTCTAAAGATTCACCATAGAAACATCCTATCCAGATGTATCACAGTTTGGAATGCTCTGCCGAAGACTGAAGACATTTCAGAGTTGTGAACGTAACCCAGTACCTAACACAAACCAGGTACTCCCCCTCCCAACATCATCAAATCGATACCATGCTGCCTCTGTGAAGCAGCTAATATTATAAGGATCACTCATAACCCCGTTATTCTTTTTTCCCTTTCCCTGACGGACAGAAGGATAGGTATTGATTTACTATTGTCACATGTACCAAGATACAATCAAAAACTTTTATTTTGCATGCTCTTCAGACAAATCATATGATACACGAGTACTTCTGGTAGTGCAAAATGGAAAATAAACAGACTGTAGAATAAAGTGTTAAAGTTACAGAGAAAGTGCGGATTAAAAAAAGTGCAAGGGCGATAAAGAGTTAGATTGGAATGTCAGGAATTCATCCATAGCATAAGAGGTTCCTTCAAGAGTCTGATAACAACTGGGAAGAAGTTATTCTTGAAAGAGATGGTACAAAGTCAATGTCAGTAAGATTAAGGAGCTGGTTATTAATTTCAGGAAACATGGTGGCTTGAAGTTCCGAGGCATAAATATCACCAACAATTTGTCCTGGACCAACCACATTAAAGCTGTAGCCAAGAAACCACACTGACACCTCAGCTTTCTCAGAAGACTAAGGTGGCTCAACATGTCTCCAACTACTCTTACCAATCTCTATAGATGCTCCATAGAAAGCATCTTATCGGAATTCATTGCAACTTGGTTTCGCAACAGCCTTGCACAAGAACAGAATAAATTACAGTGTTGTGGATGTAGCCCAGTCCATCACACAAACTAGCCTCCACCTCAACGACTCCATCTACATTTCTTGCTGCCTCAGGAAAACACCCAAAATAATCAAGGGCCATCTGCACCCTGATCAATCTCTCTTTTCCTCTCTTCCATCAGGCAGAAGATACAAACGCTTGAAAGCATGTACCACCTGTTTCAGACAAATGACCATTCCTCTCATAAGCTACAGGTGTAGTCTCGATCTCCCATCTACCTCATTGCACTTTTCTTTCTGCACTTTCTCTGTAACTGCAACAGTATAATGCTGTAATGCTATATTCTGCACACTGGTATTTTTCCCTTTGCACAACCTGTTGTACTTGTGCACGGCTTCATTGCACTCATGTATATTATGATTTGACTGGATAGCATGGAAACAAAGCTTTTCACTATCTAAGTACTCCTGACATTAAATCAATACCAATACATGATTTTAAGTTTTTATATCTTCTGCCTTACAGAGGCAGAGAGGAGAGAATGATCAGAGTATGATTCATGCTACTATGCTCTGTACTCAAAACTTGAAAGCACATACCACCAAATTGGCAGTGATGTTTACACCTTGGAAATTGAAGCTCTCAACTCTCACCACTTCGGCACTATTTTATGCTGGGGCGTGCACTTCGCCCTGCGTGAGATAACCACTTATGAGGTGTTTGCGCAGTAATCAACCAGAACCCCTCCTCCTGACCTCGATGACCAATTTCTTCACGATCATTGAGGGTGGGGTTATTGTCTTGACACCATGCTACTCTATACAAAGGTTGAAGGCATATACCACCAGATTCAAGAAAAACTCCTTCCCTGCTGTTATCCGACATCTCATATGCTACGGATGAATTCCCGATCTTCCAATCTATCATGTTGCAACCTTTGGATTATTGCTTTATCTGCACTTTCTCTATAGCTGTAACACTATATTCTGTGCTCTATTTATTTTCTCGTTTGCACTACCTGATGTACTCATGCCTGATGTACTGTATGCCTGGAGAGCAAGCAAAACAATGTTTCATTGTATCTTGATACACACAACAACAATACCAACACAACCTTGATAAAGCAACTCTCCCATCGAATGCTTATTTGGTCACAATAATGATGATTGCAGCCTATCTTTTTTGGAGAGAATAAGGCACATGTGGTGTGCAGCTGTATTTTTTGTGGCAAAATCTTGTCATTCCAAAAATGTCTGGCTGTATTTGAAAGCAGAGCCACAGGGTGCAGATACACTCTATCACTACTCAAGTGGCCATTCTTCATGGCTAAGGAGTAAAACGCAGGTGCAACATGTTTGTTGGAAATGTAAATGGGATGGTATCTTTACTGGGAGGAAAAACTGAATACAAAAGCAGGGAGCTTCAGTTAAATAGCCACTAGAGAGACCACATCTGGATTTCTGTGCACATTACTGATCTCAGTTAAGGAAGGATAACAAATATTTTGGAAGTAGTTCAGCCACGGTTTCTTAGACATGTCTGACATGGATAGCTAGTCCAACGAGGAACAATTGGACAGGCAAGACTTGTATCGGATGGAGTTTAGGAGAGTGGGTATACACTTGATTGAAGATTGAATCCTGATGAGTGTTGACTGGACAGTTGTGCAGAAGATGTTTTTTGTGCGGTAAATCCAGAATGAGCGGGTCCCCCACTTAAGGCACAGTGGAACTTTCTTTCTAAGGCTCAGTGCGAACAGAGCCTTTGAATACTTTTAAGGCAGAGGCAGATAGATTCTTGATAAGAAACTGATAGATGGGAATGCAAAGCTGAGGTTTTAATCAAGTGGGCCACAATCAAATTTAATATTGGGGCAGGCTTGAAGGGTGGAGTAGGCTCCTCCGGCTAACTTACATGTTTGTACTGGAGAATGGCTACATGGAGGAATCATAGTGGAGCAAATTCCTGCTTCATCACCTGCACTAGTGTATCTTGAATCCAAGAATAAAACATTGACTTAATTTAGTTATGAGGACAATAATCCTTTAAGCTGAAACGTCCAGGTTCTGGGCTGAGCATAAGGAATCGGTGCGGAGTTGCATCTGTTGAAATGGGCATCCTAGATGTGGTGCTCTGACAATAATGAGCCTACTTTACAACCCAAGGCTTCTCCCTATATATCTAAATCCCTGGTAACAGCGCAATGTTCACCCACTTACAGACTGGTATGTTTGGAGAAAGTACAAAAAAGAAAACTTCTTAAACTCATTCAAGGATTGGAAAATAAAATAGCAATGTTGAAAGATGAGGGAATCAGTAAGCAGAGCATGAGGAAACAGTAGAGAATATGAAATGGGAGAGAATGGATGGTTTCCAAATGGGTGCTGGCATGATACCAGTGCACTTGCTGAGTTATGTAAACATGTAAAAATGCCAATGTAATTGAGACTGTAAAAATGTGACATCTCCAAGTCTGCGGATGACACAAAGCTGGGTGGCAGTGTGAGCTGTGATGAGGTTGCTATGAGACTGTAGGGTGACTTGGATAAGTTGGGTGAGTGGGCAGATACATGGCAGATGCAGTACAATTGGATAAATGTGAGGTTATCCACTTTGGTGGCAAGAACAGGAAGGCAGATTATTATCTCAATGGTGTCAGATTAGGAAAAGAGCAGATGCAACGAGACCTGGGTGTCCTTGTACATCAGTCACTGAAAGTAAGCAAGCAGGTACAGCAGGCAGCGAAGACAGCTAATGGCATGTTGGCCTTCATTGAGTTTAGGAGCAAGGAGGTCATAATGCAGTTGTACAGGGCCCTGGTGAGACCACACCTGGAATATTTTGTGCAACTTTGGTTTCCTAATTTGAGGAAGGACATTATTGCTATTGAGGGAGTGCAGCGTAAATTCACCAGATAATTCCCGGGATGGCGGGACTGACATATGATGAAAAAATGGGTCAACTTGGCTTGATTCACTGGAATTTAGGATGAGAAGGGATCTTATAGAAACATGTAAAGTTCTTACAGGATTGGACAGGCTAGATGCAGGAAAAATGTTCCCGATGTTGGAGAAGTCCAGAACCAGGGGTCACAGTTTAAGAATAAGAGGTAGGCCATTTAGGACTGAGATGAGGAAAAACATTTTCACCCAGAGATTTGTGAATCTGTGGAATTCTCTGCCACAGAAGGTAGTAGAGGCTAATTCACTGGATGTTTTTAAGAGAGAGTTAGATTTAGCTCTTAGGTCTCAAGGGATAAGGGGAAAAAGCAGTAACAGGATACTGATTTTAGATGATCAGCCATGATCATATTGAATGGCTCAAAGGGCTGAATGTCCTACTCCTGCACCTATTTTTCTATGTTTCTATATTTCTTATCCTTGAGGTAATGCCAAGAGTTAAGGGCATGCATTGCAGATGGAAAGCCAGATGTTTATTTGTCAAATTATCTCAGTCAGGACATAATCCATTGGGAAATCTCCAACATTGAGTCACCAGGCTCACATTACAGACTCGTATCCACTGCCATTTATCCAATTTATTCTACAGAGATATTAAGCAGTAAATGGCAGCTTTCTGTCAAAAGTAACTGCCCTGTTACAAGAATTGTTTGGTTGAGTTTGGGTTTCTGAGGTGAAAACCCATAACAGCTCCATCCCATGCATGTCTGCTCTTTGTCGTGAGCTTCCCCAGCCCCAGGTAGTTGACCTGACATCACTTAAACTGAACACTGCAGTGGAAGTATTTTCATTAACTATTTGGGCAGTAAAATAGAACATGAGTTAAACACAAAATCTCTAAATCAATACGAGGATCCGTTAAAGTGAGGAGAGAGGTCTCCTTCAAACATTTCTCAAGAATGTGGTTAAATAATGATGGACTAGGATGTCATCACTGGACTCGGAAGTGCCCGTTATCAGATGCATTCATCTTATGGAAGAAATTATAACATAAAAGAAAGGAGACAACCTATCGACTTGGGAGATGTGAAATGATACAGGCTCGTGGAATATGCTGTAGGAACAGATGTTTACTGGGATTGAAAAGGGTACATTTTCTGATCAAACTGAAGGTTGCAGGTAGTGCTATTAATAGGGCCTTGCATATGACCTTGACTAAAGGAGGCCCACATTTTCTGGAGATTTTCTGACTCCTGCTGGAGTTACAACATTTTTGCTGGGATTGGCTGTTCTATTTAAATTCTTCAAAGAGTGGGTATTCCATCAGTGTTCATTATCAAGGAATTGCACTGGGAGAATTCCAGACTAGCTTGGTGACCGCACTTGATGGGCCTCTGTAAAACCATTCTATCCTTTTGTATGGGCTGGACATTATCACAGCTAAGCTAATTGAGGAAGAGATTACATTACCTTTACTGAAGGCAGAATGGCTTACTTTGGAGCAGTAATTCATTTCCTATCTGTCTGTTCTCCTACTACACAGGCAAAATAAATTGAACCATCTCCCTGGCATGTGAGCTAGACTGGAAGGCCAAGCAGCCTAACGTTGCTGGTTGTTTTCTGCAGGAACTGGTCGCTGATGATCCCAGCAATGGTGTTTCTAGTCTCAGTGGGTCGAATTTCTCATCTGCACACTTGTGGTAATAAAGCACGCTAGTCCAAATAGTCTAGGCAGACCATGTTTCCTAAAGATGCTGCATGGGGTCAGGTTGGATATTGTTTTCACAAGAACCAACTTCTCTCTGAGACCTCCCGCCTACATCTGTGAATTCAAATACCTCCCAACTTCTTAACCCTGAAATAGTCTGCAACCGCTCCCCAGCAAGAAACACTGGATGCCACCGGAAGGCTTGACCAATCTTTCCATTATTGCCTTGCAGGCATCTCTAAATATCTCTTCTGAGATCAGTTGAGACGAAATCTAGACTTTACAGCTCCCTGCACCGCAACTGTTAAATGCATTTATCCACAAAATATGTCAGAATCTACAGAAGGTAATCTGAGAGGCAGCCGTTTCAAGATTCCAAACTTTAAACAGCCTAAAGTACAGAAATATAGGCAGATATTTTATTGCTACACTGAAGATGTTTTGCATTGCTCATGGTGCCCCCTTTCTCATGGGACATGAAACCAAAGCCCTATCTCCCTATTTCTAAGGGGTCTGAGGGCATAATTTGACGTGTCGAGGTTTTCAATGGTTCACAAGTGACATTGATCATTCAGCCGTCAGATTTACCAGTTGTTTATCTTAATGTCCATTATGGCTCCAGTCCTGTACATGAATTATTTGCTGCAGTTTTCAGTTCAGTAATAATGATATTTTAAATATAGCTCATTGGCTGAACAGCATGTTAGAAAATTCTGAACAGATTAAAGGTGCTAAATAAAATGGAAGTTCAGAACCATATGAAATATTCTAGCACAAATCCAATCATTCTTTCATATATAATGTGGATTCAAGTCAGTAAATGAAATTGTTTTACAAATTGTCTTACACAAGCATTGGTGCTTTGGATGATAAAACAGAAATATTGATGTCTCTTATTGTCTGCAAATTGTGATCTCATCTTTGTGATGCAACTAATCTAGTTGATTAGGACTACAGAGCACCAGTTGGAATTGGCTCAGCTATGAATTGACTATCTGAGCTTCTGTAATGAAACATCCAATTGTTCTTTGTCAATTCCTGCATTAAAAAAGTTTTCAGTTCCAAGCCCTATTCAATTGTCTTCGGAGCTCATGGATATAATGAATAATCAATAGAATCTTTAAAAAAAATTAAGGTCTGGTCAGGGCTGGTGAGGAGGCACTTTTGAAATACATCTCCCATCTAATAGATGACCTTTGGTAGAAAATTCATCTTGTCTGGTGACTGTAGTAAAACATTGAGCTTCTCATAGATTATGGAGTTATATACACAACAAAAACTTAACTTTGAAGGGGAATAAATATACATCATTCATATGAACATATAAATTTTCAAAGGTAAATTTACAATGCCCCATATCACCATGGGAAACAAATCCTTCTACAAAAAGAAGATGCTGACACGTTGTTGCTATTCAAGCTTCAGAATCTTATTATATTCTCTTCTGTCATCACAGAGAACCTGATGGACCCGGTGCAGTTAGGTCTTGAGGGTCTACTGAGCATCGGGCAAAGGCACTTCCTGTGTGTAACCGAGAAGCTTCATCGGCTAATGCCAGAAATCTTTTTTTTAACATTTTTCTCCTCTTAAATTAAAAGAACGGGGTGCGGGTCAAGATCGCAAGTGCAGGGGGTCAGGAGGGCCACAATAGACTCCAGAAGATGCAGGCCATCCCAGAGAGAAGTAGAGTTGCTGATGGGACTGTGGCCCCTGCAGTTGCGTTAAGAATGGGATGCCCCCTTTGTTGATGTGACAGTTCATGTGCAGGCTCCATCGTGATGTAGCCGTTGATAATCCTAATATTGGATGGCACGACCGTTGTGCTGAAGGAAAAGGAAACACAATTATTGGATGGCCAAGGATTAGGAATCACAGACAAAATAAAATGACAACTTCCAGGCCCGTAACACATCATTGCTCAGAATTTATATTTTCTTTAGTTCAATAAACTTGCACTGTGTAGAGTAAAGAGAGTGGTGCCAATTGGATATGAAATTCCACGTCATCATGAAATTAGCCAAAACCTTTATAGAAACCATAGGTAAAGTGGAAACCATAGGTAAAATCGAGGTAAAAATGAATTATTACCTAGACCTACACAATTTTGATATAAATTGCTGGAGTAATTCAGCAGGTCAGCAGCACCTCTGGAGAACATGGATAGATGACGTTTCGAGTCGAGACTTTTCTTAAACGTGAAGAAGGGCCTCCACCTGAAATGTTACCAGGCTATTTTCTCCAGAGATGCTATCTGACCTGCTGAGTTACTCCAGCATTTTGTGTCCCTTTGTGTGTTAACCAGCACCTGGAGTACCTTGTTTCTACCTACATAGTTCTAGATGGAATCAGCCTCAACTGAACACAGCTTCTCTCAAGTTTTTGTGTTCTAAAGAAAAAAAGGTGAATGGGAGTGATTATTAGCTTTCATGGGAGTTTCTCGGCTGTTTCTTGGGGAACTCTGCTGGTGTTGTACACAACACCTGTCTTTGGTCTGTCGGGAGAAGAGGCTGCTGGTGTACTGGGATTACTGGGACTTTTCTCCTTTTAACGCCTTCCTCACCCTCCTGCTTTTGCTCCTTCGGTTCTTCAGCTTGTGTTTCATGTCCCCCATGTTCTGGGTCAGTATGCTTTTGGCAAGTCCCAGTGACCAAGATGAGACACGTTTCTCACTGAAAATAAAGGACCTATAATCAACTTAGACATATGCAGTACCTAGTGATCTTTCTGCTGCAGTGGCTGACTTGTAAAGACCCTGTAGCGAGGAAGCTGAGTGTCACAAAGTGACCTTGACCTCTGTGGATAAAGCCATCTGGATACAGGAGTGTGACTATGGTTTTCCCATAGCTTCTCTTGCATCTCTCTGATGATAGCCTGGGGAAACCTAAGTCTGCAAAACTACGTCAGAGTTCAAGTTGGATATGCAATCTCTGAAGGCTCTCCAGTAGTAGACCATTTAGTGATGGACATGCCTTTGCTACCTGCCCCAAGGTCTCTGACCGAGCTTGCTCAGCAATTAACTGTCCTATAATGCCAGCAGTAATGGAAGATTGCTGGTCTTATCACCACTGGTGCACCCTTTGAATCAGTCTAGACATATTCTGCTAATTATTTGAGCTCTCTGCTGTCTATTCTAGAGCTGTCCAGTTAGGACTCCTAATGTCAGCACCATTTCCCTTCAAATAGATATCAATGCAAGAAATAAGCATAATGTGTCTGTGCTTGTACTGTGACACAATTTTACCGGGAAATGATAGTATGTGCAATCCAACCTAACTCACTTGGTTGCAATCTCCAGGCCAGTATACACTAGATCAGTAGGCGGTGAATGTTGGGTGGGAGAAGGTGGGCAACGTAATATTTCCTCATCATCCTCATCATCTGTGATTCTTATCTCAACCATGAGGGATGTTCGGTAAGGTAATGCCCGACTTCCCACCAGAAATAGAATATACCAGAGTTAGTTTCCCACTTACTGCTCCGGTATTTCTTGTGGTTGAATTACGCACAGTACCATTCTTGGTTATTGGAAACATGCAGTGCAGGGAAGCCACAAAGTGAGAAATAATTGTACCTTTAAGCAAAATGCTACTCAAATGGCCAAATAAATATTCCAGGCATTCATAGGCTGATATAGATAAAAAAATTAAGCATTAGACATGATGGATTCACTGTGAAACATTATGCCAGAAAAATACAGAACAAGGCGTTAATCTAGCTCAGTAAAGTTTCCCAATAAATTTAATCTCTAATCTTTTCAGCATTAATGACACAGTGAATACAATACTGTACTGCAATCAAACCACAACCCTGGTGACTTTAACGGTTGTGGAAATGGAGTTTCACTGTCCAATTATTGAGGTCTTTATGGAAACCATTTCTTGCAAATTCCTGGATATATATTAAAGCTTTTGAAGGCAGCATGTTAAAATTACAATATCTTATTTGGTGCTCCAGAAACAAAAAAGTGATTTCCTGTGAAGGTTGAATTGGTTGCATATCAATTATGTTTGTTTGTACAACTTTTTTTCTGCATGATAATAAGGAAAAATGTTCTGATCACATTCACACACATGCAGAATGGAGTTAACACCAAATTTAGTGTAAACAATTGAGACCAGAGAAAGGAATTAAACTTGTGCAGTTTATGAGTGAAAACTAGTCATAGGGGATTTGGGGAAAAAGAAATTGCTCCAGTGAATTGCAATTAAACACTAGGAATGTAATGGTCTGCACCAGCACCTAAAATTTTGGACTTAATTTTGCTTTGAGCTAATGTAATTGGAGGATGTTGGTCTGTAAAACATCAGCCTTGGATCAGGTTCATTATAATCAGCCAAGATGCTTCCAAGAACTGTTCGGAGAACTAGACTGGTTTCTCTTCCGGAGATGCTGTTGGATCTAAGTTCTTGGATCATTTCTGCTTTTGTTTCAGATTCTGGTTTACAATTTCATTAATTTTCTAATGTTTTCAAGCATAGGGATTGACTGAAACTCAAAATAAGGGAAAAGAGCTTAGGAAATGTGCATGCTTGTGTCCAAGTTTTCTTGAGGCACAAGCATGCACATGCCAAAATAGATTTCTTTCTGTCACCTAATCAATGATTCTTTTGATTAAATGTGGGTCTGATGGAGGTCCTTGGAGTATTAACATGGAATTGTTTTAAAGATTGTTGCATTACATCATGTTATTTGCTATTACTTTCAACATTCAGATGAAAGACCCGCTTTACTCCCAGTGAAGCACATGCTGTTACCACGCCAAAGATGTTTAACTGCAGGTGAGATGGAAGCCCCAACTTCCATTATTGTTTAAACCACCTTTTTCTTATATGTGACCTCTGCAATCCCAGAAAACCAATCATAACACAATATTTCCAAAACACAAAGTCAGATTATCTGCAGACACAAGATACAACAGATATTGGAGGAATTCAGCAGGCCAAGAGACATTTATAGGGGTAGAGTGTGTGGTGATGTTGGAAGGGGTGGTTGACATTTCAAGTTGACACCCTGCATCAGAACCTAACCCATTCCTAACCCATCAACAATTCCTAACCCATCAACAATTCCTAACCCATTTCCTCAGATGCTGTTTGGCCAACTGATTTCCTCCAGTTTTGTTTTCTTCTCCACATCTATGTATGTGCGAAGAAATGCTAGATGAACACAAATTCTGACAGCTATTTTTTTAATTCTGGATTCATGTTACAGTTGTACAAGACATTTGTGAGGCCACCTTTGGAGTATTGCGTTCAATTTTGGTCACGCTGTTATAGGAAAGATGTTGTTAAGCTGGAAAGGATGCAGAAATGATTTACGAGGATGTTGCCAGGACTGAAGGGCCTGAGCTATGGGGAGAGGTTGAGCAGACTAAGACTTTATTCCTTGGAGCACAGGAGGATAAGGGGTCATCTTATAGAGGTGTAAAAGATCATGAGAGGAATAATAGGGTAAAAGTACAGTCTTTTTTCCAAAGTATGAGGATGAGAACCAGAGGTCATAGGTTTAAGGTGAGGGGGGAAAAGATTTAATAGGAGCCTGAGGGGTAACTTTTTTTTACACAAAGGGTGATGGGTGTATGGAATGAGCTGCAGAGGAGGTAGTTCTGGCAGTTACGATCACGTTTAAGAAACATTTAGGCAGGTGCATGAGAAGGTTAGGTTTGGAGGGATATGGGCCAAATGCAGGCACGTGAGACTAGTGTAGAAGGGACATGATGGTCGGCATGGGCAAGTTGGGTCGAAGTGCCTGTTTCCACATTGTATGACCCTACGACTCTATTTCAGATTTATTTGGTAATGATTTGCGAATTTCATAAGGGTGAGTTTCCATTACCTGAATAGCTGTAACGTGGGGGTCACCTGTATTTAAAATAGCTGATTTGTTGCCTGGATACTGGATAGAAATTCACGGTAAATAGTGATATTTCAAAATCTGTATAACTGCCATCTTTGATGCCAATAGTCAGCAGTTTCTAGTTGAATCAAATCTAAATTGCCAAAATTGACTGAAAATGATTGACTGACATAGTTTAGTTTAGTGATACAGCGCGGAAACAGGCCCTTTGCACCACCGAGTCTGCGCCACCCAGGAATCCCCACCCACTTACACTATCCTACACACACTAGGGATAATTTACAATTTTACCAAGCCAATTATCCTACAAACCTGAATGTCTTTGGAGTGTGGGAGGAAACCGGAGATCCCTGAGAAAATCCACGCAGGTCACAGGGAGAACGTACAAACTATGTACAGACAAATACCCGTAATCAGGATCGAACCCAGTTCTCTGGTGCTGTTGGGCAGCAATTCTACTGCTGCGCCCCCATTCCACCCCTGGTATTCCAGACTGGGTCCTTCACACATAAACTATTTGTAAATAAGACACATGAATTATGCAAGGATACAACAGGCTGCCCTTGCCTATCTTAAAATCTTTAAATTTCCAGTTCCTTTTTCAACATGCAAGACTGCTCCTCAAGTTTCCAATGATAACATTATCCTTTCGGCCTTCCACTGCACTTCCTCATGCATCTTCCTCATGCATTTTGACTGGCCGTGCAGTGTGGAATACATGGAATAGGAACTGAGCTAAGCGTTGAAAGTGGGAACGGAAAATCTTCATGACCACACAACAGGTAAGAGAAGATGGTTTGTGTTCACCTCAAGTTACAATCCAGTCATCAGGTAAAATCATGGAATTAGCTATACTAAAGTACTAGTCAGGATGCCAGAAATGTGAGTTGGTGTATAGAAAGTTTTCAGGCATTAACAAATGTGGAAAATCAGAATACAAAGGCTGATTAACATTTTAGTTTTCACTATTCATACACAGTTCATTGCTGACCAGTAGCTAGATGTGCTTTTCCTATTAAATCTAATACAATCATTTCTCCAAACAAATTAATCAACAAATTTAATGGACAATAGAAGGACACAGAATTCTGTAAAAGATAATATGGCATGGGTCAGTTTAACTGCTTAATATAATGTATTTCATTTGATGATAAGAACCAAGAGAATGAAGAAGCGAACATCCCTCTAATATGAAACTGATTATCACCTTTATTCTTAAGTGCATGCTCAGATTGATAGGATCGTTTTTTGATGTACTAGATCAGACAAAAATGGTTCCAGTTCTACCACCACAGCATACCGACTTGAGATGCCAGTACATACATTTAAGTTATTCCCAATATTTTTTTTAACAATTAATATTTTTAGAGATCATTACATAATCAGTTCTTAGATTCAGATTCCAGTAGGGCTCTGTACTATTAAATGTTTAAGATTGTTTATTCAATACTGTATTGTCAAGTTGTATTTCATACTCACACCACATACTAATATGTAACAATGAAAGTTAGATCTCTTGGGGAATGTATTAATGCTTCTCTGCTCTTATAAAGGAACTGAGAGCCAGGCACCAGAAGGTAGAGGCTTTTGTTCAAAGCATTAAAAAAAAAGACTTGATGCATTGACTAAATTTTGCTTTTTACTAGTATGATGGTATTGTGGCGGTATGATCTTTATGTTACTGCACTAATAATCCAGAGAGCATGTTAAAATTTCACACCACACCCTCCCACACACCTAGTCTACTATATGGTGACACATAATTACCCTGATGTGCTAATCGTATCAATAAATGTAATGAGATAGCAATTGATTACTTTCTCTGACCTAGGACTTGCCTTAATTAAAAATATTAAAGTGAATATTCTGAAGATTGTGCTATTGTGAAATAGAATCTATTCCATGCAATGGCTGTACTGTGTCTTCTCAACACTCTGTGCTGGTTTTAAACTATTTTATAAGGTTGAAAAATTCAGTAACATTACATAATTCAAACTGGGCGATTGAGCTTGCTATTTGTAATATCTTTATGTTGCACTGTTGCAGGACTTTGATCTATCCAGAAGGGAGCTGAACCAGTGTAAGTGCAGCATGAAAATTATTGAGTGTTTTGATTCAGAAAATGTGATGCAAATGCCCCCATAACATCATACATGAGGGCCCATGCTGAAGAATTTCCCGTTACATGCAGATCTGTTTGGGGATGCAGCAAAGAACATCTGCATATCAAACTATGAGTAAAATAGGGCTGGACACAGCTTTATCACAGGTAGCCATAGCAATGCTGTGTACCTCACCACAGCAGCAGATGCTGCAAGTAGCTCTTCTTCCATGGAACTGTGATTATTTTTCTGATGTAATACTCTGATAAAAGTGAAACCAGAAGTACATTCTATTCCCCACTTCCACCTACACATTCTGAAGGTGCTGATTCAGTCTGAGCAACACTTCCATAATTAGTGACCGCATAGACTGCCATTTTTCATGTGTGTGTTTAAGAACATTCAACAGGTTATGTCACAAATGGAGATGACCAGCACCATTAGAAAGGAAGCAGTTTTCATCAGACAGATGATGACCAGGCAGATGGTGCTTAAGGAAGGCTGCCAATGAGCTAGAAAGAGGGCCTGAGTTACAGAGAGACGTTGGCCCCGTACACCAACTCGGCGGAGGAGGAGGCCAAGACTCTTGGGTGTCCGCCTACACCACACTGCGGCGTACCATCCACAGTCGAACGGGTTGGTGGAACGCTTTCACCGCCAGCTGAAGGCTGCCCCGAAGGCTCGGCTCACGGGCCCAGACTGGGTGGACGCCCTGCCGTGGGTTTTGCTGGGGATCCGCACCGCACCCAAGGAGGACTTGGCCTCCTCCTCCGCCGAGTTGGTGTACGGGGCCCCTTTGATGGTTCCCGGGGAGTTCATCCCACCGGCGCAGGGTCGAGTGGAGCAGCCTTCTGACGCCCTGCAACGTCTTCGGCAGACGGTGGGCAGGCTGGCACCTGTGCCCACGTCACGTCATGGGACCTTCCAGCCACACGTCCCTGCCGCTCTGGAGGACTGCCAGTTTGTGTTCCTGCGCAGGGACGCGCACCGATCACTTCTCCAGCGGCCGTACGAGGGCCCCTTCCGGGTCCTGCAACACGGCTCGGCCACATTCGTTCTGGACATGGGGGGTCGCAGAGAGACTGTTTCGGTCGCACGGCTGAAGCCGGCACACGTGGACATTGATCGGCCGGTGCCGGTTGCGCAGCCCCGCCCGCACGGTCGCCCCCCGTCCACGCTACCCCCGCCAGTGTCTGCTACGACCCCTCCACCTGTTGGTCAGTCGCCGGTCCCTGCGCCGGTCATGGTGCGCACCCGGGCTGGTCGCCTCGTGCGCCCTCCTGTCCGTTTTGTACCTCCGGTTCTTGGGGGGGGGGGGGGTCCTGTGGCGGATCAGGCCACTCCTTGGGTCAGCCCCCTCGTTACGTGACGGACAGGCGTAAGGGGTTAAAAGCCAGACCATGGGGAGGCGTGGCTGATCCCTAGGTGGATTACGCTGTGGGCAGGAGCTCACAGCCTAATAAAGAATCTTACTGAAAACTGCCTGGCGTCTTGCCTTTTCTCTGGCCTCCGCCAGGCCACTACACTAGGACATTATTTCGGTGGTCACGGGAGGAATGTGTCATAATACACAGTGCATCGCACCCTGCTGCATATGGGGCTGTGTAGCCGCAGACCAGTCAGAGTGCCCATGATGACCCCTGTCCACCGTCGAAAATGCCTACATTGGACACGCGAGCGTCGGAACTGGACCTGAGCAGTGGAAGAAGGTTGCCTGGTCCGAAGATGTATTCATGGTGTTCCCTGGCCTCCAAATTCTCCAGATTTCAAACGGATTGAGCATCTGTGGGATGCGCTGGATTGACAAGTCCGATCCACGGCGGCTCCACCTCACAACTTACAGGACTTGAAGGATCTGCTGCTAATGTTTTGGTGCCAGGTACCACAGGACACCTTCAGTGGTCTTGTAGAGTCCATGCCTCGGCGGGTCGGTGCTGTTTTGGCAGCACACGGAGCACCAATAGCATATTAGGCAGGTGGTCATAATGTTTTGGCTCATCAGTGTAAATTTGATTTTTCTTGACTAGTTTCTAATTTTCTATGGCAATTCTCCCTCCCTTGCTGAAGAAATTAATCTTACATGCATTCTCATGCATAGTAACATTGCTATGTATATATGTACTATGTAGTAACATATGTACTATGTAGTAACATAGTAACATAACAAATGTTCAAGCAATGGATTGTTGTTTAGGTGTGAATTTGGCAAT
This sequence comes from Rhinoraja longicauda, assembly GCF_053455715.1. Classification (NCBI taxonomy): domain Eukaryota; kingdom Metazoa; phylum Chordata; class Chondrichthyes; order Rajiformes; family Arhynchobatidae; genus Rhinoraja; species Rhinoraja longicauda. The sequence goes on along the minus strand of NC_135963.1, from coordinate 28,861,031 downwards.
AGTGTAAAATAGTCAGGTTTTAAAACTGGGGTGAAATCTTTTACAGGAACCATTTTGAAATGGGGAATAATATCCTGTTTGTTATTAAGGTGTTATTACATGAAGATAAATTATACTGGATTCTCTGAATCTCTGAGATATTTATTGAGTGCGGCTTTGAAAGTCCTTACCTGAGCCAGAGAAGTTTATTGGTGTGGCATTAATAAAGAATATAAAAGCACAATGGCATCTATGTTGTTAATTATGGACTCCAATGTTCTACAGCAAGTGTTACTGGAATCAATATCCAACAGCATTGTGAGTTTACCACACCTCAAGGTGAAGAAGGCAGCTCACTACAACGTCTCAAGTTCAAGGGTTGTCTTTGGTTACAGTATGGGCTATGGGCTTTATTTTGCACCAGTATTGGTTATTAATCTAATTTACTCCAAGTCAGACAGGCAAAGGAAAAATTTGAGGATGTTCTCAAACTCTCCGTTTAAGATGTGCAACATCACCACTGCCTCTTGAGAACCTCTGGCCCATTACTGCTCGATGTGAAAAAGGAGTATATGAAATGATATTGAGAACCACAAAGCCATGCATTGGGAACACGCACAAGGCCCATATAAGACTTGGAAGGACCAGACTTTCTCGCAAACAACTCACCCACAAGCCCTGTCAGCCACCACCTGCCTCATCTGTGGAAGAGTCTGCAGTTTCTACATTGGCTCATTAGGTACTTCAGAACTCACAAAACCAAAGTCAAAGTAAGTCATCCTTGGTCCAAGGGGACTGCTTAAGATGAATGGGAAATTTCCCCAACAATTTCATTTGTGATATTGGGATATAGGCAAGAAATGGAGAGAGTTCCCTTATATTATACCAATATCTACAGCAATCACTACAATACGATGTCAGAATGTCATCAGACAGTGAACATTCCAACTGGCAAAGATGACAGTTCTCAGCCAAGTTGATATTTGGTGGAAATACAAATAATATTAATAAATATGTGAGACCATTGGGCATTGGGCTAACAAAATATGTTACCCCTGCGATTTAGACATGAAATCCTCCAGGGGTCTAGCACGTAGATCAGGATTGATTTAAAAAAACAAGAATTTAAATAAATCAGAAACGAAGGAAGAAAAACAAAGACAAAAAAAAATTTAAAAGTGAGAACAAAGGGAAAAATAGTCATTCAACTTAGCTATGGTATGACAATGAAATTCTGTCCAGAGTTTTAAATGATGACTGACGATTGGCTAGATCTTGGTAAGATGTTGGAAGGATGACAAAAAACAAGAGCCTTCAGTAGTAGTTCTCACCTGTTCAGTACTGCCTTCAACCACTGAAGGTCACCTCACCTTCTGTCTCCTTTCTCTGTTCATTTATTTATTTATTTATTTATCTATTTATTCATTTCCCTATGTTCTCAAAATCTCTGTAAAGCGTCTTTGAGTATATGAAAAGCGCTATATAAATAAAATGTATTATTATTATTATTATTATAAACATATTTTGATAACATTGATGCTGTCTTCTATTGTACCTCTGCTGAAAAACAATTACATTTAACAGTTATGTCGAATCTTGTTTCTTATCAAATTTTATGGAATTGGCCCAGAGAGCTGAAACAACAGCTTTAAAGTGGTTTATATCCCAAAATATGCAAAAACAGTTCTTGCTTGATGCTCCATCCTGAGAGATGAGATCAGTTCCTACAGCACACTAGCTGTGGCAGACACACACCAGCAACACACTTTATGGCCACTGTGAAGGAGATGGAGGCTACAGACGAGGGGAATTCAACTCTCACATTCACTCTAAAGATGTGCAAGTCCTGGCCAATGTCACAAAAGAGGTTCTGTAAAAAAGAAGACATCTCGGATATTCTGGAGTGGAAAGCCTCAACTCGGGAGCAGATGCGGAGTAGACGGAGAAAGTGAAAGTGAGGATGGTGTCCTTGCAAGAGGCAAGATGGGAGGAGATGTAACTCATTCAAAATGAAAAGTGTAGATAAATGTGGACATTGAAAAATAACTGAATTCACAACTCCTGATAACTGAACAATTATCAACATTTATCATCCAGGATTATAAAGGCCATGAATTGCCTCAACAATGGACACTTGTTGCATATTTAAGAAGACTTAAAATACTAACATAGTGAGATGGTAAAAATGAATTTATAAAAGTGTGTGTTTCGAATCAACCAATCCCATGTAAAAAACATTGCAAGTGCAAGCCCAGTCAGTGGTGGAGTCTAGATCTGTATCTGTCACTCTTCTGCCCAATCATGAACTAAATTAAATGACATTCTTGACTTAAGGGTGCCTGAGGATTTGGGGAGAAGCCAGGAGAATGGGGCTGGCAGGAAAAATAGATCAGCCATGATCGAATGGCGGAGCAGACTCGATGGGCCAAATGACCTAATTCAGCTCCTGGTCTTATGTCAGTTGACTGGAAGTAAGCAATTGATTTTTCTCTTCTTAATCGTTGATTACCCTGACTTACTATTATTCTGCTTGAGATGATCTCACTTGCACGACCAATACTGGTTCAATATTTGTTCAGTGGTACATTTACTCATTAACCATACATATTGGCGTAGATAGCAGAACCAACAAGAATGCAACATTTGGCCATATTAACAGTCAAATCCATGTTAATTTGTATTGTACCTAAAACAGAAAAATAAACTAAAAGAATTTGAAAAAATATACATCAAGCTATAAAACAAATTATAAAACATTAAGCTGCCATGTAATGTTATTATTAAGGCACTTGAAAGCTGAAACAATAAAAACTCCAGCAATAATGTATGGAGCAAATCCAAAAAATATCACAGTTTTATAATAATAGTCAAGTGAGTAAAAGTATAATGCAATGAAATATTTAGTTAAGTTATTTAATTTCAGTTAAAGTTTTCGCTTCCCAATTGAATTGTTTTCTGACCCTCTTTGGCATTATCTTGGGGTTGACTTTGCTAGCACAGTTCAGCAAATACCAAATCTCACGGGCAACAATAAATTACAATTGTGTTTCTTCTTTGTATATTTGAGTGATTATCACATCACAAAAGACTTACCAATAGGCAGGACTCTGAGGTAGAACTAAGACAGAACAGGCAGGTTAAAGAATATTCGTTTAAGAATAAAGTGGACAATGCAATCAGTACAAATGGATTAAATCAGCAATGTTAGCAAAATTACCATAATGGCATGTTCCTTTCATCCTCAGTGATGCTACCACCTTACTCTTCCACATCATGACTTCATCTCTTGAGTAGCATTTTAAACTTATAATTAACCAAACCCACCTCTCTTCTATGCGAACCCACAGATCGCTGAACTGCCGTTGCCTCTGCTGTTTGGGTAGCTTCTTCTGCGGCTTCTTTTGGCGACCAAATTCTTCCAGTTGACTAAGACTGTCGGGCATCAAGAGGTGCGTAGAAATTATGTCATCGTCAAAGTCGTCTATTGGAGAAGAAAGGGAAGGATCTGGCAGGGAATCTTCTGATGATTCACCGATGGATGTAAAAGAGGTTGATGGAAGTGAAGAACTGCCTGAAGAGCCAGTCTTCTGTGTCCTTATCCTTTATAAAGAAAAGAATCAATTAAGTTAAGGTTTCGCCATCAACACAATTATGTGTTAGTCTGAAGAAGGGTCTCGACCCGAAACATCACCCATTCCTTCGCTCCCGAGATGCTGCCCGACCTGCTGTTACTCCAGCACTTTGTGAATAAATACCTTCGATTTGTACCAGCATCTGCAGTTATTTTCTTATACTATGTGTTAGTGACTATCATTAATGACTTTCTACTACTTCATTTAACGGATCTGATACAGCAAGGAGTCAAGCATACGAGATAATTTTGATCCTGGAGTTCAATTTTAACCCATTCTGCTCAGTGGTAAGGTACCAAGAGAATGATTAATATCACAAAAAGTAAGATATTTTGTGTGTTTTACATTTGTAATTTGAAAACTATTATTTTTGCAGTTGAACTAACTCTAATTACAAATGCAACTGTGGAAAGAGAAAATTGTTTTATATGTAAAATCAAATAACAGTCAGATGATATCCCTTGGACAATGGGATAATTTTAACAGGATGGGCTAGAAGGAAGATCCAATATGTAAAATGAGGAGGCCTGGGTTTATCCTTTGCTGCATTTAAAGCAACATCTTTTCACATTGCAAGAATCTGAATTTCACAAGAGAATTTCTAGTTTTCCATTTTGTTTTTTCCTGATGATTTTGCCTCCTTTACTTTCCAGCACTTTAGCATCAACTGTTTAGGGTTTAAAGCTATTCTCCAATTAAAGGAAGAGGTTGCAGTACAAGCCTGAAGGAATAGATTGTGTATGTAACCTTCTGGAAGATAAATTCTTCAGGATAGTGGCTATTTATCGAAGGAAGGCTTTGTACAGCCAATTGACAAGTCAATAGTTACTCTTTGGGATGCCAGTGAAGTACAGTGTGGGAGTGGAATACCCAACAGAAAGCACGTTGTCACTGATTTAGTCAATCACAATCTACTAAAACCGTCTACCGTAATATGTCATCAATATCTTCCTTGCCACAGCAAACTAATCCATTGCCTTTGTGAAGTGTATTCACAAAGAAAATGAGAAAGTTCTGGGGTTTGGACAGGCAGCCAGCTTCTGTCCTGTCAGACAGTACTCTTAGCGCATAGAAATAGTAACGTCTGGTAGATTATCAACATGTGATTGATGAGTGATCACCAATGAAGAATAATATAAATCTATTTATTGATGGTAGAGGTGCTGTGGTGCTGTCTGTAGGGAGATTGCATGTGGTCCCTGTGACCATGTGAGTTTCCTCCGGGTGCTCCGGTTTTCGTACACATCACGAAGATGTACGGATTTGTAGGTTAACCTCTGTAAATCGGCCTAGTGTGTCATGAGTGGAAGTGAAAGTGGGATAAAATGAAACCAGTGTGAATGGGTGATCAATGGTCAGCGTGGATTCATGGGCCAAAAAACACAGTATTTTCATTCTGTATCTCTAAATTAAAAACTAAACAACATTAATAACATTATTGCCACATATACTGAGGTACAAGGAGAAGCTCAGTTTTAGCCCTCAGAGTCCATGCTAACCATTGATCACCTGTTCACACTAACTCTATGTTATCCCACTTACACACACACTCCCTACACACAAAGGGCAATTTACTGAGACCAATTAACCTAAACACTGCATGTCTTTGGGATGTGGGAGGAAACCAGAGTACCTGGAAGAAACCCATGCAGATACAGGGATAAAGTGCAAACTCCTCATAGACAGTACGTAGGGCCAGTATCGAACTTGGGTCTCTGGCACTGTGCGGCAGCAGCTCTACCAGCTGTGCCACTGTGCTATCCAATCAGGTAATGCTATACATCAATACAATCAAGTAAAACTAAAATATAATAGATAGAACAAAAGGGAAGATCCAGAGTGCAAAATATAGTTTTCAACAGTGTAGCAATCTGCTCCACAGAGCTGCATCACACAGGTGCTAATTCCCCTGCTCTACTCACTTTATACTCCATGACTGTATGGTTAAACACAGATCCAAACCCATCTGTAAATGTGCCAATGATACCAGTGTGACAGTGATGGTGAGTAAGGTACAGGAGATAGATAAACACTGGGTTGAGTGGTGGCGCAACAATAACCTCTTGCTTGACATCAGCAAGACCAAAAACTGATTGTCGACTTTAGAAAGGGGGAGTCGAGTGACTAAGCACCTGTTTTATTGATGGGCCAGTGGTGGAGAAAGTTATCAGCCTCAAATTCCTTGGATTTAATACCCCGGATGACTAGTTCTAGGCCAGTATATAGATGCAAGTATGAAGGAGGCTTGCCAGTGCGCCTGCTTTCTTAGTTGTTTAAAGAGATACAGTTGACTCTGAATACTCTAACCAACTAATACAGATATACTGTAGAAAGTATCCTGATGGTTGCATCATGACCTGGTATAGAGAATCCAATGCACAGGAATGGAAGATGTTGCAGGGACTACTGAATGTTTAGTACGGGTGTCAGGGATTATTGGGAGAAGGCAGGAGAATGGGGTTGAGTGGGAAAGATAGATGACCTATGATTGAATGGTGGAGTAGACTTGATGGGCTGAATGGCCTACTTCTGCTCCTCGAACATGACAACAATGTTAATTACCAATTTGTAGCTTCAAAATAAGTGTACATGTACAGCCATCGAGGTGAACTCAGCCCGGGCACAGCCCTCCACTCTATCAAAAGCATCTATATCATAGTCATAATCATATTTTATTAGCCAAGTATGTTTTGCAACATACGAGGAATTTGATTTGCCATACAGTCATACCAGTCAAAAAAAGCAACAAGACACACAAAATACATTTTAACATAAACATCCACCACAGCGACTCCTCCACATTCCTCACTGTGCTGGAAGGTGAAAAAAGTTCAATCTCTTCCCTTATTTGTTCTCCCGTGGTCAGGGGCCTTGAGCCTTCCGTTGACGGGACAATCTTGGATCCTGTAGCCGGCGGTCAGGCCCTCTGCATCGGGGCGATCAAGCTCCCGCATCGGGGGGATCTCAGCACCCCTGCGCCGGGTTATCGAACCCCGGCTCAGGGCTAGTCGAACCTCTCGACTTTGGAGCTTCCCAACATTAATCTCCACCCGAGACTGTGAGCTCCTCGATGTTGAAATCCACAGGCCGCAGTTGGTGCATTGATTCCAGGCAAGGGATCATAGGCTCCGATGGTAAGTCCAAGGCCCCGCGGTGAGGCTCAAAGTCAGTTCCGAGCAAGGCCGCCAGCTCCAGAGCGACCGGAGATACGATCCGGGAAACAATTGCATCTCCGGCAAGATGAGAGATTTAAAAAAAGTTTCCCTTAACCCCTTCCCCCACCCCCCACATAAAACAAACCAGAGAACATTAACACAAACCTTTTAAAACACACTAAATATAACCAAAAAGACGAAAAGACAGACAGACTGTTGGCGAAGCTGCCATCGCTGACGGCGCCACCCGGTGGCCTCAAGGTGGCAACATCTATCATCAAGGATCCTCACCATGGCCTCTTCTCGCTGCTACCAATGGGCAGGCGGTATAGAAGCCTGAGTCCCACACCACCAGGTTGAAGAACAAATGCTTTGCTACAACTATCAGGTTCTTGCACTACTATGGACATATATTTATATTTCTTTTCTAATTATGTTTTTGCACTATTGTTTTGTTTCTTAGTCTTCTTTTCTTTTGAAATGTATGTGTAATTTGTGTATAAATTATGTGTATTTGTTTCTCTGCATGTTTGTCTATGTGCCTGTGATGTGCTGCAAACAGGACTGTACTGTATCTGTGCATCACTGTATTTGTACATATCCCGATAAACTTCAACTCGAGGTTGTATTTGTGCCACCCTACCTGTATGCGTGTGATTCTTCCTATCGTGTTACAGTGGTACAAATTGTTGTTTCGGCCACTGTTGGAGTATTATGTACAGTTTCCGTTGCCATGCTATAGGAAGGATATAGTTAAGCAAGAGAGGGTGCAGAAAAGATTCACAGGAACATTGCCTGGACTGGAGAGCATGAGTTAAAAGATTGAATAGGCTAGGGTTGTTTATCCTGGAGCAAAGGAAGCTGAAAAAGTGACCATCATAGAGGTTTATAAAATTGTAAGGAGCATAGGTAGCATAAATAGTCATGGTCTTTTTCCCAGGATGAGGAAGTCTCTAAAACTAAAGGACAGTTTGAGATGATGGGGGTAAGATTTAAAAGGGATCTGAGGGGGCAGGTTTTTCACAGAGAGAGATGGGTGAGACAAGCAGCCAGAGAAGATGGTAGAGGCAGGTGCAAATGCAGTGATTAAAAGACAGTTTGTCAGGTACATGGATAGGAAAGGTTGAGTGAAATGTGCCAAATGCAAGTAATTGAGATTAGCATAGAAAGGCATCTTGGTCGGCATGGGTGAATTGGATGGAAGGGCCTGTATATTTGCTGTTTTGTTCCGTGAATCTAAAAAAAAAGCTGGGCCGTTGGCTGATCTCCCAGAAGTTATGCTGTGAAATTAACTAAATTTTCCTGCAACTCACCAAATTAAACGGAAAAACTCAACATTGTAATTATACTAAAAGCCAGTAGTAAACATCCGCCACATGTTTTCTTGGCTGAGGCCGGTGAGTTTTTTTTCTGGCATCAGCACCCACACAGAAAACGACAAATTCAATTCCAGTCACTGTTTGCAGTTCCGGTCACAAAAAGGGCACATTTTAAATGTGATCAAATAAAGAATTCAGAATATTTTACAAAAGTTCTATAAAATTTATTTTTAGTAAACAGTAAACACCATTAAAATCAAACATAAAATTTGTAACACAAACAAAATAGAAAAAAATAACTGATCAGCCATAAATTGCATGCATTTAAATGTACACATTTTGCTTCTCAAATATTATGTGGGATTTTTTTTTTTAATATATAGTTTTTGCATAAACAGCACTCCTATGAATTGGACATATCATTCCATAAAAATAATTTGTGAATTCAAGAATCCGAGAACAACATGAAGATTTATATTGCTCTACTTATCTGATTCCAATCCAAGACTATGGTTATTTACACAGCCAGGCACGATTATTGAAAATCTTTGGAAGAAACTTAAGAATATCCATGCAAGGCTGACTGGTTTTGGAGATAACAAGACATATCTGTTGCCACTGCGAATTAATAGATCAGAGACTTTCATCGCGTGGCAAGCGCTGAATATTCTACATTTGGTTTTAATTCAAGAAATAGTATCTTTTGTTTTCTTAAAATGTAGTTTTGGTGGAGAAATTGGATGGCAGCAGAAAACATCTGCTAGAATCATCATCTGGGAGTTGCTCGTGCCTAGTTTTACTTGGTTTAGTAGCCACACAGAATTTGTGCCTCTATCAAATGACTAAGATTCAGCTAGCACCAATTCTATAGGTTATTGTGCAACTTTAAGAGTGGCTAGCCTAAGCTGAAGCTACCCAGTGCTGATTGAAGTGTGTAGGAAAGAACTGCAGATGCTGGTTTAAACAGAAGATAGACACAAACAGCTGGAGTAATACAGCGGGACAGGCAGCATCTCTGGAGGGAAGGAATGGGTAACGTTTTGGGAAGGATTCATGACCCGAAACGTCACCCTTCTTCAGACTGAAGAAGGGCCTCAACCCAAAATGTCACCTATTCCTTCTCTCCAGAGATGCTGCCTGTCCCGCTGAGTTACTCTAGCTTTTTGTGTCTATCTTCAGTGCTGATTGAAGTTGTGCCTCCTTTTAAAGGAGAAGGCTTATTGCCTCCAACCATATGTAGAAGAAATCCCAAAGATTTAATTTTACTGTAATTTATATTGAAGCATGGAAGAACAAAAGCATTTTAATTTTCCTGGCTTGTGTTGCTTGTACTTTGGTTGAGCAGCAGGGACGAGGCCTTGCAATTACCTAGGTCATCTGTTGCATGAATGAAGTTCAGTGGATACCAGGAGAGAAGTACTTAGAACATGGATGCAGTCTTGAAAAATGTTCCTCAGATGGAAATGTCAAAGACTAGCTCAAGGTAAGGGGGGGAAAGATTTCATGGTATGGTGCAAGTTCATTTTCATACAGCAGGTGATGGTTGTCTGAAACACACTGCCAGGGCTGGTGATGGAGGCAGATGTGATAGAAATGGGAAGAAGCTTTTAGGAAGGCCCATGGATATACAGAGAATAGAGGGAAATGGACCGTGTGGGCAGATGAGATTAGTTTACCTGGGCATCATGTTTGGCACAGCCATTATAAGCCAACAGGCTGTTCATCTGCTATACTATTATATATTCAATGTTTCACGAGCTCTTCCTTATAGTCTATGTGAGTGAGTACTTCATCTAGTCCATTTCTCAATAATTGTACCAGACGCCTCACGCTCTGCTGCCTGCTGCACACCTTCACCACTACCTAATAACAGTTTCTATCTGACATTCATATGCAACCATTGGCTGTTTCACAGCTTTCTCACTCCCAGCTATTCAACCAAGGCAAACAGATCGCCAGACATTCATGAATAAGTCTGTTGTATCCATATTTCAGATGAGAGTGAGGAGCTAAGCTGAGTGGAGATTGTTTGCCTCCAAACAATGAACCATTGGTCTGATATGACAGAAATAAAATACAAAAGGTGCTTGCTTGAATCCACAGCTGCCTTTACTGTGAAATCGGAAACGGGAAATTATCCACTGGTAGACCTGTTGCATCAATGAATAAAACCATTTTAAAAACTGTTAAAATTCATGTTCCCAATGTTGGGGGAGTCCAGAACCAGGGGCCACAGTTTAAGAATAAGGGGTAGGCCATTTAGAACGGAGATGAGGAAAAACATTTTCAGTCAGAGAGTTGTAAATCTGTGGAATTCACTGCCTCAGAAGGCAGTGGAGGCCAAGTCTCTGAATGCATTCAAGAGAGAGCTAGATAGAGCTCTTAGGGATAGCGGAGTCAGGGGATATGGAGAGAAGGCAGGAACGGGGTACTGATTGAGAATGATCAGCCATGATCACATTGAATTGTGGTGCTGGCTCGAAGGGCCGAATGGCCTATTCCTGCACCTATTGTCTATTGTCTATTGTTATATAATTATGAGAATACAGTTCAACAATAAAGATGCAACAACAAAAGAATAATGTGTACAGTTTTAGACCATTCATTAAAAAAAGAACATTAAACCCTCAAAGAATATGCAATGTCAAATCACCAGGATGCGAGGGATAATACAGAATTACACACAACATACAGCAGAGAAAGAGTCCTAACAAGTCTTTGGTGGTGCTTAATCCTGTCGGAGTCAGGATTACTTTATTTGACCGTCTTTGCATTTTTTTCTATTCACTTATCTCTCATCTCCTTGTCTAATTTTGAAATTTATGCTGGTTATTTCAGTAAGTTTGAGTGGTTAAAAACAACATATTTTAACTATGCCTGAGTTAAATCAAAATTCTCTTGATTTGCCCACAGAATTTATCAGTAATTAGCTAGTATTCATGAGTGTCGGCTTTATAATCTACCACAAGAGAAAACATTCTCTCCACCTGCATCCTGTTCAATTCCGTTCCTCAAGTCACCTCCAATATCTTCACACCACTAAAAGGTATACAATTGATTGCAATAATATCTCACTTCCAATACCGATCTTGTGAACCTTTGTGAGGTTTATCCTTGCACTTACACATCTTTTTTTAATATTTTGGAGACCCAAACAGTGTGCAGTGTTCTGCATGGAGTCTAACTGTATTCATGTAATCTGAACACCTTCAGTACTTTTGAGCACACAGCACAAGAAAGAAGCTTTGTTTATTATTTAATTGTTACCGACCTCCTGCATACTTCGGACAATTTTAGAACTCTACCGAAGCCAATGAACCTACAACGCCATATGTCTTTGGAGTGTGGGAGGAAACCAGAATGTTGGAGAAAACCACATGGTCATTGGGAGAATGCAGACAGCAACAATAGTCAGGATGAAACGGGTGCTGGAAGACTGCAACTCTTACCACTCTGCCACAGTGCCACCCCAACTTTGGTTATTTTGGTTAGACTACTCATCTTTTCTCATTTTTCTCTTGGCGTGGCCTGTTATATCCATGAAAATTATGATTTGCCTGGATAGCACACAAAACTCAGAGAGTTTTTTTTACTGTATATTAGTACAAAGTATATTAGTATATTAGTACTGTATATTGAACAAAGGGGACTATGAAGGCATGAGAGAGGAGCTGGCCAGGGTCGAATGGAAAAGGATCCAAGCAGGAATGACAGTGCAATTTCTGGGCATAATCCAGAAGATGCAGGATCATTTCATTCCAAAAAAGAAGAAAGAAGTAAGAGGCAACTGTGGCTGACAAGGGAAGTTGGAGATGGAATAAAACTAAAAGAAAAGATGTATATGGGGAGAAGGCAGGCACATGTTACTGATTGTGGATGATCAGCCATGATCACAATGAATGGCGTTACTGGCTCGAAGGGCCAAATGACCTCCTCCTGCACCTATTTTCTATGTTTCTACATGATAATAATAAATCAATACCAATATTGATCAAACAAGTATGATCAGACTGTTACAATGCAAATCAGGAGGGAATCGGCTGCAGATGGAACATAGAACAGTATAGCACAGAAACAGACACTTTGGCCCACAATGTCTGTGCTGAACATGATGCCAAGATAAACTGTTTTCCATCTGCCGGCACATGATCCACATCCCTCCATTCCCAGCATACCCAAGTGCCAAAGAAAATAATCCAAGCCTGTCCAATCTCCCTTTATAACTAATATCCTCTAAATACTGGCATTATTCTGGTAAACCTCCTCTGTACCCTTTCCAAAGCCTCCACATCCTTCCTGTATTGGTGCCACCCAAACTGCATGCAATACTCCAAATGCAGTCTAACCAAAGCCCTATAAAGCTGCATCATGACTTCCCGATTCTTATATTCAATGTGGGAAATTAACCCATCTTTCCCCCATTGTAATGATGGTGACATTCTGAATGTCAAATAACAACTATCACTTTATTGTCAAATGGGCAGCAAGCTTGACCATCATCCTCAGGCACAATTAAATGTGGAAATCTGGGCATTACTCTTCGCGATTCACTGCTTTTCACACGGTGTGGTGTTTAGCACCCTTCTTCAGCATCGCTGTGGTCTAATAAAAATATCAGGTATTCTCCCAGCAAAAATAAACCTCAAAATGTTACATGAGGTATGTGAGCTCTCCAATACAGTACTAAGGCATGTTTGCTTCATGGTAACCTCAAAGGCATGCTTTATATTCAAATTGTAAAATAGTACAATTTCAAAATATAATGGCAAATAACAGCAGATTTAGGGTGGGGGTGGGTGTGTACTGTGGGATTTGGTTGGGGAGGGATGACCAAGAGGTATGGGATTAGAAGAAGTTCATGGTGCAGCAGAGGCCCTGGGGGTATAAGATGAGAGAGGAAGTGGGGAAGACATTTGCAGTGCAGAAGAGATACTGATAATAGTATATTTCTAAAGATTGGCCTGTAACACTGAGGCAGGTCAGATCTGGAGGGTTGAGGTCTCCTTAGGCATGAAGGGCTTTAGTGGATATTGAGAATCAAATACTGGGAAGACATGGTCAGGGACTGACCATGGACTGGAAGGAAGGTGGTTGGGAGGAAGAAAATGAAGCTGAGCGAGGAAACAGGTTTGACGGGACAATAAGGCACACCCATGGGCACCCACCAGGGTGATGATGAGGATTAGCAAAAACAAGGAATACTTAAAGGAGGAACCTACATAGAGGAAGCTAGATACCCTGGATTCCCAGCAGCAGCACAGTTGTGGTGGAGCCTTTCATTCCGAAGGAAGCCTGAACACTCAAAGCTGATCACTGAGCTATGACCAACCTCAGTGTTGCAGGCCCATGCTGCTCCCAGGCCCTGTATCTGAGTTAGAATTGTCATGTGATGCCAAAATGTGATTTGCCGTTGGTTAGAATTAATCAACAACGATGTTGCTAAATCTGCAGACAGCTTTCTTTGAGGTCAAAGATGACAGCAATTACCCCCCTATTGACCGAAAACTCCAGGTCAACCAAAACCCAATGTATGGGTTACACAGCTGTGGTATCAGAAGTCCCAATGAAATCAACTCTCTAACATTGGTGATCCTTGCTCTCCAGCACAGGAAGGGAAAAATAATAGTAAATAAAATGTGAATATAGGGAAGTTTAAGAGGCTAACACTTGAACAACTTGTTTCTGGATTTCCACCACTCCTCGCAATGCTGTGAACAAGCCCCAGGTGTGCAATTGTGTCGCCTGTATCATTAAAATATCATTTGTCTGGGAAGGAATCGGAAACAAATAAATCACTCACGAAAGAAGAAAGCAAGCAATTTGTCCAAGGAATTAGAAAATAGTAGCAGTACAAAAGTCCACTTAGTTATAATGAAAGAAGGAATTGCAGTCAATCTGTGCCAAGAAGCAGGCCTGAAATACCCAAACAAATTCACTGTATTAACTTTCAATCTTTATGGACGTTGACAGACTGAACAGACCATTCTCCATAATTTAATTTACTTTCTCCAGTTTTGTGATATTTTACCGCAATGTTAAAGAGATATTGGTAATGCTGCCCTTGCTGATGGAACTGAGCAGGTAAACTTGCATGGGCAGCCAAAGGTTTTACCTGCTGCCGCCCCGCTCCGTTCCATAGCCTTCAATTTTAAACTTGTGCTGGAGTGTATAAAGGTCCTTTATTAAATGCTTACATTAGCCCCATGTGACAATATTGGGCCTGACTAAAGTTTCACATTTAAGCAGGACTTCCTACCAGCTCAAGCAAGTACCATTGTAATATCTACCATGAACACTCTTTTCCATTCTACATGGAATTGGGCTTCACCAGTAATGCTAACTGCTCTCTGAGCTGGGCTTCTTCCCTGCTGGGACCCTCTCTAATCCCTTCTCTGTGGCTTTCCTCAATGCCCAATATCTATCTGTAAACCTGATACAGTTAGACGAGTGAGCCTAACATCAGTCATAGGGGTTATAATGGAAAAAATTCAGAGATGATTACTGATTGCTCAAAAAGCAGAAATTGATCTGAGATGGCCAATCTAGCTTTCTTAAGGGCAGATCCTATCTGATCAATTTGATTGAATTATTTTAAGAGGAAACAAAGTGTATTATTAAGGATAGAGCCAAAGATGTGATTTAAATGGACTTCAATAAGGCCTTTATTGAAGTGCAATTGGGAGACTGATTCTAAAGGTCATGAACTATGTCATCCAGGGCAAGTTGGCATATTGGATCAAAAAATAGTTTGGTCATAGAAACCAAAGGGTGGTGGTAAAGAATTAGTTCTGTGATCGGATGCCTGACTAGTGGTGTCCCACAGGGACCCTTCGTGCCTCTAGTGAATGTGGATGTGGGAGGCATGATCAGTACGTTTGCAGATGCCATGAAGATTGGTGGTTATTGAAAGGGTAGAAGGTGGCCTGAGGCCACTGAGAGATATTGATGAGTTTGTGAAATGGCCTGAAATATGACAGATGGATTTAATCCAGCCAAATGTGAGGTAATACATTTTTGGTGGTACTAATAATGCTCAAAGATCAAGCAACAGGGAGATCTCAGGGTATAAGTCCGATCTTGAAGATGCCAATGCAGAAAGATAATGTGGTGAGGCATGGGGAGGGATAGGGATACGGATATGGAAAACTGTCCTTTATTGGTTGGGGCATCAAATACAGGAATAGGGAGGTTATGTTCCAACTTTGTGAAACCTTGATTAGACCTCAGCTGGAACACTGCATCTAAATTGACTGATTATCTTCCAAACAGACTACTCTCAATTGTCTGGAAAGTGATGTTTACCATCCCTCGACCCCACCCCTGCAATGATTTTATCAATGCAATTTGTTACCTCTTCATAAAATGCAGTTAGCTATTTCTGATTGATCCCTGCCTTTCCACGTGATCATTAATTGTGTCCCTCAGAATTGTTTCCAATAACTTCCCTGCTACTGAAATTAGACTCATAGATCTGTAAATACCAGGCTTTTCACTGCTGCTCTTCTTGTAAAGGGGAACCACTTTTGCTATCTTCCAGTCATCTGGTACCTCAATTGTGGTCAGCAAAGATTTAAAAATCTCAAGTCAGAATCATTGCAATCCCTTCCCTTGTTTCACGTAAAAGCCTTGGATAATCTTTTCCAGTACTGTGGGATGTCCACCTTTAAATTAGCCAAGTTATTGAGATCCTCTTTATTTGTGGAGATTTTCACTAGAATTTCCCCCTCCCCTTCACTGAATCCACCAACTAAATGCCCGAGTGCTGGAGAAACTCAATGGGTCAGAAACATTTGGACAAGGAATGGACAGGCAACCTTTCAGTTCGGGACCCTTCTTCAGACTGATTAGTCTGAGCCACTGAGGTACCCCAAAAAAGTGTTTTGCTCAAGAATCCATTTACTGTAGTTTCTTGTGTCTCAGCTAAAAAGTTTGTTTCCTTCGTGAATACTGATAAAAGTATTCATTTGGGACTTTGCCTGTACCTTCGCTCGCTGCTGTCCCTAATGGGCCCCTCGCTTTCCTTGAATATTTTTTTGCCCCTAAGGTGGTTGTAAAATGATGATATTTTGAGACCCCTCTTTCCCCTCCAAATTTTGTTTTTTGCAAGTATTAATGCATTGACAAGATTGGTGGAGCATGGTTACGAAAAACAAATACCTAATTGGTGGGAATGCTTGCTGGTGCTCATCTTCCAGGCTTTCACATGAAAAAATGGCTTTAAGTAAGAGAATTGATAACTATTAGTACTAGAGTAGAATGCCTCAGGGTCAGTCGAGTCATAGAGTCATAGAGTAATACAGCTACGACAATGACAGAGCTCTATGACTCTCGAGTGGAAACAGGCCCCTCGGCCCAACTTGCCCACACCAGCCAACGTATGCCAGCTACACTAGTCCCACCTGCCCTCTTTTGGCCCATATCCTTCCTAACCTGTCCTATCCAGTATGTGGAGGAAACTGCAAGGAGCAACTTTGGAACATGTTAAATAAAAATCATATATTGCCTCACACCAATAAATATCCGAATAGGTTTTAGCCAGCAATGAACTTCCATAGGAATTTGTACTTTACTCATAGATTTGCCATCTATGAAAAATAATTTCAAGTATAAATGACATTGGGTGTGATTTTCTTCCAGACTATCAAAATTATATTGCATACTCGGTGCTCAAAGCAGCAGTTCCACTTCCAGTGCATCAAAACACACACCTCACAAAACAACCCACACTACTTCTGTGGTATTAAACATTCCGCATATAATGGAAGAATGAGCCATGCCAAACAGTCCCATCTGTCATTTTGGATAGGCTACAGGCAGTGGAAAAGCCTACTCAGAGATCTTGGCTTGCAGCAGACTTGGTTGGGAAATGCAAAATTTAATGAGAGAGCAGTTCTTAAAGGATATAGCGCACCATAAAAGAGGAAGTTGCTTAGTTGCTTGCAGTGCCATGGTGGAGATGTGTGGGAAATTTTGATGCTGAGGAGTGGGGGGTCATTGTGTAGGAGATGCACCAAAAAGCTGTTAACAATACATGCAGTCACACAGATATTTTTGATATAGCCGCAAGAGCCTAATAACTTTGCTGATATCTGAAAGAAGGCGAGGATTACCTGAATTGCACTCTTTGATTTGGCTCATATTTCTTATGGGGAGTCATCAATCAAGATTATCCCTTTAATAGGAATGCCTGGACTGCCAGGAATGGTGCAGACCCCTGACACCTAATGCGCAAAATGTAAAACTTTTTCTTTCAAAGGAATGCCATCTTTGAGGAAGTCCTGAGGACCCTGAGCAGACTAAATTAACTGAGTTGACATGCAAACATGGCCCTGCTACCACAATGTGCACTTCAGCCTGCGTGATCAGCTCCAAACCTCTACCCTGGACTATGGAGCACCATATTTAGGTATAAGGCTCCTGTGGCCTTTATGTAAAAAAAAAGGCTACGATGTTCAGTCTATTTGATCTAGAGCTAGAGATTTAAGATTAAGATATAAGGAGTAGGTTATCCCAATGCACGAGGATTCTTTTAACAAAAAAAATATTAGTCAGAGACCGTGTAATGATTCTATTTGTAAATATGCTACCTAAAATGGAACTGAGCCTTTTACAGCACAAAGTCCCCAAATTAAAAGTTCCTAGCTAGAAGCGATGGAGAAAAGATATGACTGAACTTACCTCAGTGAGAAATAAAATCAACTAATGTTCTGCTTTTAATTATTACTCTCTGAAGTCTCCTGGATAGTCACAGATGTGCTAGCTGATATGTTAATGCATAGCTGTGACTACCCAATCTGCCCTGGTCTATAACAAAGTGGATGGTTGGCACTTTCTACGCTATATAACATGTTTCCCTTGGGATAAGTAATTGAAGGCAGCCAAGAATGGGGTGTGCCAAAATGAGTCAGCATCTATTCCAGAGAAGAGGGGAAGAATGTGGAACTAGAGAGAGAGAGAGAGAGGAAATAAATGTAAAAGAGGCAAGTTACCCAACATGCCTTAAAATGTTAAGTCCAAATGGGGTAAAGCGTGGATTCCTTCAAAGAAATTCAATGAGGTTTGACTTAGGTCAATTGGGATTCAGTGAGCAGATCCAGCTCTCATCACTTTGTTTGACATAACAGGCCTAAGTAATAAAACTACTGGGCTTGCATCCACAATAAACACACAAAGCCATGCATCAGGAGTTTTTTTTACATTTTATCAGTGGCTTACTTCCAAAGGTCAGTAAACCAATACCAGGCCATTACAAGTGTCTAAAATCTATAATTCTGGGAGTAGACCAAGCACAACAAAGGTTTAAAGACTTCCCTGCCTCAGGCCCCATTCTTGTAAATGCACACCTCACTCATGTTATTGCTGCTCAACTTTCTTTCTTGAACGGGCATAAGATTCTTCAATAAAGGTTTGAAAGCACTCAAAGATATCCTCTAAGTTTCCTCCAACACGAGGAGGTTTTTTTCTTTCTTTGTATCTGTAATCTAATACTAATTACATACAGGCCATATTAGAGCAGGAGAGGGGTTAATATTTAATGACCAAGCGGCAGATTGTAATGTTCAGCAGTGTTGAAACATAGGTCAGCGCAATCTGTTATTTTGTATCCGCACTCAAAGAGAAATCAGGCAGGTGACTACTCTTGCTACTCCTTGCCGCAGATGTAAGCTGAAATCAGTCTGCATTTTGGTGATTAATATGACGACAGACTTTGAATCCTTTTTATGATTTTTTTAATTAAAATCTGATAAAGTCAGAGAGTAAGACTAGGATAGTCCCAGGTTCACTCTCAGGTGAACAGACGGATGCAGCTAAGATATTAATAAGGATGTAATAATTCGATATCGGCACCTCTAGGCTATCTCTGCCTAGACTTGAAGAGTCAACTGCATGAACAAGGTCTGGGAGAGCGAGTGCTGCACTGGACTATCAAACAGTACCTTGAGTTGGGCCTGGAAAGTGAAACGATTCATAGGAATTTTACCACATTATATCTTATTCAGTATTTAAAGACAATTGCATTTAAAATACAGGTAGCTGAAATTAAAGTGTTAACCTTAGTGTGCCCTAGAAAATAATTTCTCCCTAATAACATTAATGGTCAAATATAAAATATGATGTTGTTTGAACCAAATGCAGAGTGCTACAATCTTCCCACAGAATTTGTCAATGCTAGAAAGCAAGAGTACAATGTTTGGCTCAAGCATCCCTCTAATGCAATTAAAGCATAGGTAGTTAATACAATTAAGAAACAAAGAACTGCAGATGTTGGAATCTGGTGCAAAACACAAAGTGCTGGAGCAACTCAGCAGGTCAGGCAGCATGTCTGGAGAACATGGATAGATAACGTTTCGGGTCATGGCCCATCTTCAGATTCTGACGGAGGGTCCCGACCTGAAACGTCGCCTATCCATGTCCTCAGAGATGCTGCCTGACCCGCTGAGTTACTCCAGCACTTTGTGTTTTGTAGTTAATATAATTCTCTGAAGTGTAGAATGTCAGTCCCAAGATAGTACTCTTGATGCACTTTGCAACCATCTGCACTCCGCAGCCTTTTTTAGTTTATCTCCTTTCCATTAAGACACAAAACAGAAGTTTCTGAATTTATTGTCATAAAGATTTTATTTATAAATCACAGCTCAACTAAATCCCGAAGCAATTGTGTTTTTTTCCCCATTTACACAACGAGACAAAGAGGAAAACAAAGGAATAGACAGCCATGCAACAAGAGTGCGAGATAAGCAGGGAGTCAAACACTGGAAGAGGGACTTCTTTGTTTTATTTCTGAGTTTGTGCAATGCAGAGAAGATTTTTCAGGCTATATTTACAAGCAATGGATTTGATGCAAGCTGGTTTCGGCTTTGTGCCAAAGCTGAACATGCATTGCATAAATCATAAGTTATTAACTCAAGAGTCAAAACCAAGAGAGATTCCCACCTCCAGGGAGTCTGACTTAATTTTGCTCTGATGTCAGCTCAGGTCATGACTTCAGTTTAAGGATATGCTTATACTATAACTAATGTGAAGCAAATCCACTTTCTGATTCCACAGCTGCATTGTAAATGACCTTTAGTTTCAGACCAGGCAATTATTTCAAATAATATAACAATTATTTTACTGCCACTTAATTAGTCAGTTCTCCCAGTTTGATTTCATTGTGACTTTGAACAACTGTGCCTTTTAATTTAAAAAAAAATCAGTAATAAATTACAATGATCAGAGCCGTTACCTCATGTTTGCAAACTTTTTCATTTACATTTTTCGTAACAAGTTTTTCACCCTTCCTTCCCTCCCTGTCCAATGAAGTTAAATTTCATAGTGGTCATAAGCATGGTCATATCATTCAGGTGTTGCTTTTATTTTAGTGCATCGCTCTGCAGGCGATTTAGCCACCAAAGACATTGCAATCCAGCCCACCCTGTCCCCATCTAAACCTCGACACATTCACAACCCCAACAAAGCATTGTGGAGCAAAAACCCAGCTGAGTTGCTTTGTACGGGGCAGTGGGGTGGAGGGTGACAGCAGTACCTGCAATGAGAACACCTGGTGATCGGGCACTGAGCCATCTTGATTATAAATTATTCATTTAAAGTTATTCATTGGATAAATGGTTACAAGAAAACAAATTTGTTCATTATTCTAAGAAGGAATTCAGTATTTCAACGCTCTTCAGTATTCTGCTCAAGATTGGCACATTATATAACAACGACCTGCGCCTCACCTCATCAACAATTCCAAACCAGGACACTTCAAGATATCTGTGCACCACTAATTCTGGTCATTGGCTCAATCCTGAAGTTGCTCCACCATTGGCAGCAGTGCCTTCAATCTCCAAGTCTCTAAGTTCTAGAATACTGTCACTGAAACGTGCTGCCTCCTTCCACCTCCTTTAAAACCTTCCACTTTAGACATCTGTTCTCATGTGTGGCTTGACATCATTTTTATTGATATTACTTCCACGAACTTTGGATAATTTTGCTTGCCGTGCTCAAGAATATAAATTTGACATATCTCCAAAGATTCTTACCAATTTGCACAGATGCACCATAGAAAGAATCCTATCCCGATGATACTTGGAATGGCAACTACTCTGCCCACGACAGCAAAAAATTGCAGAGTTATGAATGCAGCCCAGGCCATCACATAACCAGCTTCCTGCCCCATCAACTCTATCTAGATAAACATTGCCTCAGGAAAGCAACCAACATAATCAAGGACCACTTATAACCCGGTCATTCACTCATCCCCCCTCTCCCATTGGGCAGAAGATACAAAAGCTTGAAAGCACATACAACACGATTCAAGAACAGCTTCTTTCCTGCTGATATCAAGCACATGAACGGACTTCACATATGCTAAAGACAATTTTCTGATCGTCCAAACTATCTTGTTGCAGCCCTTTTGTATTTGTCTGGACTCTGTTGTAGCTGCACTGTGTTGAGTGCTGTTTATTTTTATTTTTTGCACTACCCGATGTACTTATGTATGGTATGATTTGCCTGGATAGCATGCAAAACAAAGTTTGTCACTGCATTTTGGTACACATGATATTAAAACAATATCAATCTGCCTTATGATAAGATGTCTTTAAACAGTGGCACAGCAGTAGGGTTGCTGCCTTACAGTGCCAGAGACCCAGGTTTGATCCTGACTACGGGTGCTGTCTGTACAGAGATTATATGTTTTCCCTGTGACCGTGTGGCTTTTCTCCGGGTGCTCCAGTTTCCTGCCACGTTCCAAAGATGTGCACCTTTTTAGATTAATTGGCTTCTGTAAATTGCCCCTCGTGTGAAGGATAGAGTACAGATGATCATTGGTTGCCGTGGACTCAGTGGTCCAAAGGGGCTGTTTCCATGCTGTATCACTAAACTAAACTACAGTACAGGCCTCCTCCTGCACAAACTGCTGTGATTTGCTAAAAAACACTCAGTAAATGGAAGTCATGTTCTATTTCTGAGGAAGGTTCTTGACTAATGTTCCGAAACATTAACTTTTCTCATTGTATAGCTGCTTCAAGATCTGCTAATTATATCCAACATTTTCTGTTTTTTTATTTCAGGTTTCTGGCATTTGCAGTTGTGTTTTAATCTTCATTTTGCTCTAATTGTTGTTATTTTTTGAGGGAAGAGATAAAAATAATTACCAATATATTAACTGCCTATTTTATCCATCCCAGCAGGTAGTAGTATAGCACTAAGAAGGGGTGAATCTGAATTATTATAGTTGAGTTTATGGTGATCCTTGTGGTTGCATGTGTGGCCGGTATAAAGAGTAAATCTTGAAGTACTGTGCTCTGTTGAATAGTTCTACGTCAATGAGAATAGCGTGTGAGAAGTGTGTAAAATGGATAGCCCGTTCTTTCAGCTATGCCATTATTCTGTTTTATGGCAGAGGGCAGTACATTATTATTAAAAGGGTCATAATACTAGTTTCTTGGATAGTTTTCTTCATCACAAAGCCCCAAGCCAGAGGTGTCTCCTTAAATACAGCATAGGCAATGGCATGGGCAGCTGTGCAAAAAGAACATGGTGTGCTGTCAGGAACTGGGGATCAGAGCATGGAGACTGAAATGTCACTGCGATCAGCAGCATATGTGTATGAAGACTAAAGAGAATAACAGGAGGAGGAAAGCCTGCCCAATTGCAAAAGTTCAACAGTGATGCAGTGAAGAGACATGGAGGGAGAGAGGGGGGGGGGGGGGGAGGGAAAAAAAAGAGAGAGAGAGAGTAAAATAATCAGAGGAGAGATCATTCAGATAATCAGAGGACAGAACAAAGAAAGGATAAAAAAGGAGATTGGAAAAGAAAATGTGGAAAAAAGGAAAATTTAAGGCACAAGCAAACACAAAAAAGATGAAGAGAAGAGAGGGAAGGAGAATATAAGACAGAGAGTGCTGTGGAAATTAAAAAAAGAAGATCAAAAAAAAATTTTAAACAGGAAATGTGGGAAATAGATTTAGGGTGAGACTGAATGAAGGAATTGTGGGGGCAGAGTCCAGAAAAAATGATGGTTACAGACAGAGGGAGCAATAGAAGGAAAAAATAGAGATAACAAATTAAAGGAGGGAGATAAATGGTTTAGAGATAAAATCACTGTGATCAGGCAATATTGGAATAAATTCATTGCTATGTCGAATATTGTTAGCCAGTTGTATTGCTATATGAGTCCATTTGGAATAAGCACTATATTATTTGATCAGATCAGATCATTGTTATTCACCAGGGTGCAATAAATTTCTTTGTTCATATGAAGCATAGAATATAAAACATAGCACAAAAAGTAAGGAAATTTGTGTTTGGTAGATTATTTCTTTGTTGTAACAATGCTTCTTGGCAATAAATCTTATACCGTTGGAAAGCCTGTTTATTTCCCTTTTAAATGGTGCCACATTTGTAAGGAACATGCATTTGTGGGATGAGCAGCAGAGCTGAGTACATGGGTTGCGCCCATGAAAAATTTGCCAAATCTTCTCTGCCAATGCCAAACAGCTTATTCTGCTGTTGCTATTGACTCTTGTTTTGAGCTTCTGGTACCCCCAGGTGCTGACAAGAATGGGATGCCATCCCACAACAGTGTGTGACCAGGCTGGTGACCAGCATGAGGAGGAGGTGCCAGGCTGTTATGGCTGTGTATGGTTCTTCCACACGCTGCTGTGGCTCCTGTTTATTAAATGAATAAATTGTTAAATTGCCAATATGTCTTGTTTCTTCAGACTTCAATCATCCAATCCACCAAACAACACCGAACAAGAGTCAATGGCAGAATAAGCTGTTTGGCATTGGCAGAGAAGATTTGGCAAATTTTTCATGGGCGCAACCCATATACTTAGCTCTGCTGCTCATCCCACAAATGCATGTTCCTTACAAATGTGGCACCATTTAAAAGGGAAATAAACAGGCTTTCCAACGGTATAAGATTTATTGCCAAGAAGCATTGTTACAACAAAGAAATAATCTACCAAACACAAATGTCCTTACTTTTTGTGCTATGTTTTTACATTATAAGTATATTCAGTATAGACAATAACAAATACAACTGCAAATGCAAAACGATAATGTGATGTAATTTTGTGGTGTGAAAGTACAGCATGCAAAATGTGTCTTATGACCATTTCATGACTGTTTGTCATCCAAAATATTTTATTGCCAAGAAATTCCTTTGTAGGCCTCCAGAATAAAGTGCTAAACTATTCAAAATTGACAACCTTGAGTAGGGCAATTTACAGCCTATTTCAGCTGCCCCTACCACAATCGTCTCCTGTTTGTTGCACCTGTGTAAAACATCCCTAAATGACATCAATGGTAGTGCAGCATGCATAATTTGTCTCCAGCAGAATTTTCTTCCGGATTAGTCTAAAAATAGAACAGCTCCTACATAGAGAACAACCTAGTTTTACTTACCTTGTCTCGAAGGGCCATCACACAAAACACTTTGCCTTAAGAAGTCATGGTCACTGTCAGCTTCCTTACTTGAGTATCACTCAGGCTATTGTTGCCACTTTCTGCCACATCTCACAGTCCTCTACTCAGTACAATGGTGGGAAGGTCACCCAAGGTCTACATTGAAGGAATGATGCCTTCATATAATTCACCTTCAACTCAACATGAACAGCCAGAATAGGCACATGATGCCTCAAAGTGCCGGCATTCAGAAACTGCACTCATGCTGTACCATTCCTTACAGAGAGCTCCCTCCAAAATCACCACCAGCCTTTACCCCTGTTGTGTCTCTGTGCCCCTAACCCATCTGTAGACACCAAACTGTGCAGATCCCTCTGAGGTCTGGAAGCACTCTGCACCCCTTCCTATCATTGTAGCATTCATTGGTTAAGAAGCAACGCTGAAGCTGGAACAGTCCTGCTTCTATTTTGGCTTCAATAGATGCTGCAGAGATCATACCTGCAAGGATAAAAAAAACTGGCAGATGTCAGAACCTGAAAGAGGTCTTGAGAGAATGTCACCCTGATACTGATAGAGCAGGCCATTGCACTGGAGACACTGACAACACTGCTCTGTGATCCTCACTAATGAAGATCTTGATCTCTTTGGGCTTTCTACAAACAGTTTATGGTGATCCAATACAATTTTAAAGACATTCCAGGGCAATAACGTCTACCCTAATAAGTTACTTATTGAAGTGCAATCATTGTATTAATGTGAGAAAAATGGCGGCCAATTTAAGCACAGCGGGTTACCATGAACAATAATCTGATAAACACAAGTCAGTCTGTCCTGCTGACATTGATTTGCAATAATGCCAAGTGAGTTGAGGCCAGCACACCCAGAATAATTGTCATTGACTCAAACTTAAATATCTAAAGTGCTCTAATTTACAAAGAGAGACACGAAGCTCAATTCTAAGCTATTGTCAGTTTGTTGCATTTTTCTAACGGATCAGAATAACTAAACGTTCAATAAAAGAGCAGGTATAGTCATAGCTCTGCCTCTGGCTATATAACTGCTCAGTTTAAGCCTCATGATCGTAACCGGCCTTTGCAACCACCATTTTCAATGTTACAAGTAGAAGTTCCTTGCTTCTTCTGCAACTTCTCCAAAGTCTCCAAGTCTTTCCTGCAATGGGGCAACCAGAGCCGCATGCAGTGCTCCGAATGCGGCCGAACCAAAGCCCCATAAAGCTGCATCAAGACTTCCTGACTTTTGTACTCAATGTCCCGACCAATGAAGGCAAGCATACTGTATGGCTTCTTTGCCACTTTATCTACTTGTGTTGCTGCTTCAGGGAACAATAACAGCATTTCCTAGATTCTAGCCTGGTCCCAACAGATTGGAAAACATGGATATGCAAGCCATTTAGCAAGGCATCAGCTGTTGGGAAAATATTGGAATCCATTATTAAGGATGTGTTTCTCAGGCCTTGGAAAACGAGATCATGGTGAAGCAGAGTCAACATGATTTGAGAAGGAAACTTGCCAAACAAATGTATTTGTGTTCGTATATGATGTACTTAGCATGGTAGTTGACCCAATAAAAGCAGTATGTTAAAACTATCAAAAATAATTTGATAAGGTGCCACATTTAAGGTTGCTGCACAAATGATGGGGCTACAAATTTTATATTTTATTTTAACATAGTTAAACAGAGAGTCAGGATAAACACAGAATTTTTAGGTTGACAAGGTATGACAATTGGAGTGTCTCAGGGATTAATTCTGGGGCCTGAACGTTTACAGTGTATAGTACTGGGTTGGACTTTGACTAAATTGTTCAGATTTGCTGGTGATGCAAGGAGCTATGTGAGAGTAAATAGTGAGAAGGGCATGTATTTCCAAAGATATGTCAGTGAAGTCAATAGATTGAGGAAGGAGGATAATGTGGGAAAAGGGTGATTTCCCACTTTGGCGGGAAGAATTGAAAAGCTCGTTTTTGAAAAGTTTGAGGCTTTTAAATACTGTTCTTCGAGAGGTTTCTGCATCCCTGTTCAAGAACCACAGACAATTAAGAGGCAGCTGCAACGAGTAATTATGAAGTCAAATGCAATATTGGTTTTTATTGCAGGAGGAATGCAGGAGGCAGCGAGAGATGTCCTCCTCCGACTGCAGGACTTTTATAACAGCTCAGACGGATTGATAATCTGCTAATGAGCTGGGTTTTGACCTCCTTATTTAAGAAAGCATACACTTAGCTTGCAGGCATTGCAGAGAAGACTCACTGGACTGAATCCCAGGATGAAGGGTTTGTCATTTGAGAAAAGATTGAAGAAGACCTAGGAGAATAATTTTGTTGAAACATGCAAGATTCCGAAGGGCAGGATATAGTAGGTGCTGTGTGGATATTTCCCCTGGAAGTTTGTGTCTAAAATAGGTGCCCATGTCTTCGGAGAAGTGATTGACCACTTACGGAGGAACAATTTCTTCTCTCGGAGTTATGAATCTTTGCAATGTTGTATTCCAGAGACCTACAGATATTGAGCAATTATGTATATTCAAGGTTAAGTTAAGTGACTTATTGTACAAAACAGGAATTGAACGTTAGTGAACCCATTGTTCAGATCAGCCAGCATCTTATTGCATGGTGGGCCAGCCATGAGGAGCCATTT
Organism: Rhinoraja longicauda; assembly: GCF_053455715.1. Taxonomy (NCBI): domain Eukaryota; kingdom Metazoa; phylum Chordata; class Chondrichthyes; order Rajiformes; family Arhynchobatidae; genus Rhinoraja; species Rhinoraja longicauda. The sequence continues at coordinate 28,833,893 of NC_135963.1, read as the reverse complement.
GGCTTCCTCCTATTTCTCAAGTTCTTATTTGATTCTTTTAAAATCAAAATATCCGCTCAAAGTATCATTACCATATCTGAAACAGGGAGTTAATTGTTCTTTGAAATATCAGAGATTAAAATATTCCTGCTGCCACAGGCACTTAACAGTCTCCAGAAATCAGCAGAATAACATTGACACTGGAATCTTTGAACCTTCCAGTATTCACTCATTCGTACCACCCACACAATGCAGAAAGCATTTCCTTACTAATTATACATTTAAAAAGGGAACTGTTGAGCTTCAAAGTAAATTATATACATACGGCACAATTTCAAAAGACAGGTTTAAAATGTGGTTTGGAACGTCCTTTGCTTGGTTTTGGCACTAAAAATGTAATGTTTCAAGCTTGACATTTAATACCTCGATATAAATCACTCTGCAGGTCTGAGCTTCCCAAGAGTGTGGACCACAATTTTGCTGCACAGAATTTAATATAGAGCAGAATTGTTAGTATAAAACAATGCTGATATTTTTGTCTATTAAGAGGCCATCAAAGTACAGATGCGACCATATATAACAGAATTACTCTGACCATTATTCTTAAGTGTTTTAAAATACCACAGACCTCTTCACAACAATTCCCTGTGGTCTTGCATAGAATAACAAGTAGTGGAATTAGTGTGCACTTTAAATACTTCACCACACTGTCCGTGATTTTATGACTGTCAATATGCCACTGCTTGCTAGTGAAAAGACCAAGCAAGTGATTGAATTTGGTCATAAAAGTTCTCCCTGTACGATTCTGCAGTTATAAACATTTTCCTTGCAAAAAAGCTAAAGAGGCTCAGAAGCAACTGATTTTCACATTTAAGAAATGATTCAGTTTCAGCTTAAGAATGGATTTTGTTTTAGTTTTATGAATTGTCCTTTTTAAGTGAAGGATTTCATATTTTTAACATTTTACAATTAGTTCTTCAAATCATGCATCAGGTAACTGAAATCTAGAGGATAGTTCCTTCCCCACGGCCACAACCAGCTGAAGGAGCATCACTCAGTAATCACACATTGATTAACCCCAACCAGGGGAGGAAGAAAAAGTTGATGACAGGAATAAGATAGCAATTATCATACTAATAATGAAAGCTGATTCACATTCTTAAATTCTGTAGGGAGAAATTTTGTAAAATGGGAGACATTGGATCAAGGAAGGCTGTACATTCCCCCTGAAGATAGACACAAAATGCTGGAGTAACTCAACGAGTCAGGCAGCATCTCTGGAGAAAAGGAATAGGTGATGTTTTGGGTCGAGACCCTTCTTCCGACTGAGTCAAGGTCTGAAGGGTCTCGACCCAAAATGTCCCCTATTCCTTTTCTCCAGAGATGTTGCCTGACCCATTGAGTTACTCCAGCATTCTGTGTCTACCTTCGGTGTAAACCAGTCACTGCAGTTCCTTCCTGCACATCTGAGTCATTACCTTCACTTCTTTCAAAATGCTGAGCCAGATTGTGCCCGCCTCTCACTCGGGTTCAGCGGAAAACCACAACCACTTTACGCCTCATGGGTCAGCTTGTTTCCCACTTCACCAGCTGCATGCTGAAACATTGACATCAAGGACAAACAGCACAGAGTCCAGGTGGCAGAGGACAGGTGTGCTGAGTGGGGATGAATCTACGATGCAACCTTGCTTATTTTTATAGGCTTATCAATCCCACATTAAAGGTTGTGTGGACAGTGGCATGCCTACCTTCCTTTCTTTTTCTTTAACTTAACGTTTTTAGGAAGTTTCCAGAGTACTGTGTTTTTTAATTAAATTAATATTTAATAGTTTTTATTTCAAAAAATATTTTAGGCTATTTCAATATTTTTTCAATACCTGTGTATCAAAGAAATTTTAAAAAATTCAAATGTCTTTGACACCTGTGAGCTGACAATAGGCCTGGAGGGTGTTTCGGCGGCAGAACCATGGGATCCGAAGCCTAGTTACTGCTCACATACCATTCCAATTTGGGGAATGACTCATATTTAGGGAGGGTCAACTCCTTTGGCCCTTAGTATCTGGATCAGATTAAGTAGGCGGATGGACACCCCAGGCAGTGAGTCCTGTTAACGGTCCGGAAACAGCAATGTCTATCCAATACAATGCCTTTGCATTTTCTCTTTGTTCATTCTCACAAAAACATGTCAGCTCACATATTTTCAGATGACCGGAGGGTGGCTAATGTTAGGATGGGTTATAAGGAAAAGCCTGGGAACTATAGACCAGTGAGCCTAACATCTGTGGTAGGTAAGTTACTGGAGAGGATTCTGAGATAAGATATATATGCATTTGGAAAGACAGAGGCTGATTAGGGATAGTCAACATGGTTTTGTGCGTGGGAGATCATGTCTTGTGAATTTGATTTGAGTTTTTTGAAGAAGTAACAAAGAAGGTAAGGGCAAGATCGTAGACGTTGCCGAAATGAACTTCAGTAAGGCCTTTGATAAGGTACTGCTCCAGAAGGTTGCCTCACATGGCATCCAGGGAGTGCTAACTACCGAGGTACAGAATTGGCATCATGGAGGGTGGTGATGAAGATTGGTATGTACTGGAGGCCTGTGACTAATGGTGTGCCTTTGGGATCGGTATTGGAGCTCATGTATTTGACATTTTCACTCTGAGAAAAAGGACATTGGCCTTCATCAGTCAGAGCATTGAGTGTAGAAGTTGGGATGTCATGCTACAGTTGTCTAAGACATTGGTGAGGCCACATTTAGAGTATTGTGTTCTGTTTTCTTCACCATGTTATAGGAAAGATGTTGACAAGCTGGAAACAGTGCAGAGAAGATTTACGAGGATGTTGCCAGGACTCGAGAGCCTGAGCTATAGGGAGACCTTAGCTAGAGAGCAGGGGAGGACTTTATTCCTTGGAGAACAGGAGAATAAGGGATAATCTTATAAAAGTGTAAAAAATCAGGAGAGGAATAGATTGAGTAATGCACAGTCTTTTGCCCAGAGTAGGGGAATGGAGAACCAAAGGACATATGTTTAAGGTGAGGAGGGAAAGATAGGAACCTGAGGGGTAACTTTTTTTACACAAAGGGTGGTGGGTGCATGGAGCACGCTGCCGGAGGAGGTAGTTAAGGTGAGTACTATCGTAGCATTTAAGAAACATTTGGACAGGTACATTGATAGATAGGTTTGGATTATGGGCCAAGAAGCGGGCAGGTGGGACTAGTGTAGATGGGGCATGTTGGAAGGCGTGGGCAAGTTGGGCTGAAGGACCTGTTTTCACACATGCTATGAATGGGTGACATTTTGGGTTGAGACCCTTCTTCAGACCCAAAATGTCACCCATTCCTTCTCTCCAGAGATGCTGCCTGTCCCGCTGAGTTACTCCAGCTTTTTGTGTCTACCTTGCAGAACACCTTTGGTCACAGGCCTCCAATCAGAATAATACCCCTACTGCACTACCCTCTCCCTTCTGTGGCCAAGCTAAATTTGAATCCAATCTAATGATCCTCATGGATGCCAAGGCCCTTAACCTTCTGGATGAGCCTACCGTGACAGATATTGACAAAAGCTTTATTAGAAAGGTGAGGGGGGGAGCTTTAATTGGAACCCGAGGGGTAACTTTTTTTTGCACAAAAGGTAGGGGGTTTATGCAACGAGCTGTTGGAGGAGGTAGTTAAGGCAGATACTACCATAACATTTAAGATACACTAGACCAAGTGGACCCTTTGGGCCCAAACCTCTCCTCCATTGGTGCAGCACCCTCTCCTCCCCCTCCCCCTCCCCTCTCTCCTCCCCTCCCCCTCCCCTTCCCCCCCACTCCATCCCCCTCAACCGCCCTTATCCTCCCTCCTCCCCCTCCCTCCCTCCCCCCCTCCCTCCATCCCCCTCCATCCCCCTCCATCCCCCTCCCTCCCTCCCCCCTTCCTCCCTAGATAAATTTAAACATTAAAATGTGAATAACTTTAAAAATATAACCGATTTCAATTAAACCTCTTCCATTAGCACCAAATGTGGTGAGTAAAGTGGGCCTAAACTTGCCACGCTATCGTGTACCGTTTTGGCTGTAGTTCAGAAACAAACAAACAAGAGTTTTAGTGTATAGATTTGGACAGGTAAATGGATAGGATAGGTTTGGAGGGTTGTGGGCCTAGCCCATATGTATGTAATATATATAAATGACTACCATATACACAACATCATTGCCCTACTCTCATCAAATACCTTCATTGCCTTCTTGGGGTCAAGGAAAGAGCATTCACGTCACGGCCCTGTTTCCACCAATCATTCCACCACCACCACAATAAGCACAAGAATGCTGATGCCAAGAAGTGTGTTCAGCTCTGGTTGAACAATTTCTAATCTTGTGATATGGGCATGATAAGAAGAAGAAGATTGCCTTCTTAAAACACTCAATCAAATTTGACTTTTCCTGAACAAAGTTATGTTGACTTTCCCAAAAACAAAAGAACAACATTGGTTACTCTACAATACTCTGGGACCTCACCTGTGGCTATGGAGAATAGAGAGATCTCTGTCAAGTCCCCAACAGGCTTCTCTCTTGCCTCTTTCAATAATCTGGGATAAATCATATCAGACCCTGTGGGACTAATTGAACATCATGTTCTTCTACAGACGTTCTCCAAGAAAAATAAGATTCATAGAGTTGAGCGCGGGGTTTCACAAAGCATGCTTTGTGAAAGATCTGCCTTTTTAGGTACTCCAAATAAAATATTTTAAAAGTATCATAGCAGAGTTACAAAAAACCACAAATTAAATAGTAATGTGTTAGGAACAGTGGTTGGCAATATTAATGGGAAACAACTGTGAATGGTCACAAAATCATGTGTTCTATTCCCCTCATCCTCTCACTGAGTCCTTCCAGCCGGTGAACCCAGTCATAACCACTGAAAAACTATCATGTTTCTTACTATTGAAAAAAACCAGGTCATAACTGAGTCTGAAGTGGGAAGTCATATTTGAAATTAAAGCTATTAATGTAGGGGAACATGACCTTACTGTGTCATCAGTTAATCAGTTGGTAAATTATATATGCACATCTCAAAGGTATTTATTCACAAAATGCTGGAGTAACTCAGCCGGTCAGGCAGCATCTCAGGAGAGAGGGAATGGGTGATGTTTCAGGTCGAGACCCTTCCTTGTACCAGCATCTGCAGTTATTTTCTTACACTATGCACATCTCTGGTTGACTCTGAACGGCTGTTAGTTGTATAGGTCTACGACCGATTTTCTGTCAATTGATTCCACAGCCTTTCTGGATTTTCCATTTTGCCAGACTAACGGAGGCAACAGCCTCCAAGAGGAGTCCAGTGGTACTGGAATGGTCCGTCTAAGCTGCTGGGGAGCCAAGATACCGGCCCACAAAGTTGACCTTGGAAGTCGACTATGGGAACAGAATGGCCGGCTCTGTCTGGGCCAGAGTTTCACAGCCCTGGCTGCTGAGAACAAATTCAACCCACCAATTGGATGCAGAAGTCCCGATGAGGTCAAGATAGGTCACCTCACCCGGCCTAAGCGCCACATTTTTTTGGGGGGGGGGGTACTTCCGGGTAGGATTTCAAGTGCGCTCTCATAATTTTGTCTGGATTAAAGGAGGAGCCAGACCACCAGTTGCCAGAAAAACGATGGTGGACCTCTCCTACTTTTAACATGTATCAAAGAATTTCATTTAGCTCAAGACTAATTAATGTGAAAATGAGAATGTCCTTTGCAACATCCTAAGATATCATTGATCTACATCTGAACACTTAACTCTCGAACCTTGGTGTGTTGGGGATGGAGGTTAAGGATAGTGTTGGTGCCATGCAAGAAGGACGAATGTTAATTATGGCACTTATTCCACTGGATCTCAATCCAAGATCTTCTAGACTGTGCAGTTCATAAAAGAGGAATTATATCATAATTGCTATTATCTAGAGGTGAAATGACATCATTTTGGGCACAACTGACATAGAATATAGAAAAGTACAGCACAGGAACAGGCCCTTCGGCCAATAATATTCGTGCCAAAATTTAAATAGTGTCTGGTGTATAATAGCAAGTTGCTCCCAGAAGTGTTCGGTCAAAGTTCCAACAGATATAAAACAGTTACAGCTTTTCACTAAAGAAAAGATGTGTAAAGATTAAAAAAGCAGCCTTAAACAATTTCTTGGCATGTATATTTAAGTATGCATAATTTACGTGAGAATGTTACGGAATAAATCAGAACTTAAACTGATAGAAATAAGCTTTTCCCTTCTATGAAAAGGCATAATGTGAAAATTTACATTTCTGAGAGTTGACGCAAGTGTACATAGAAAAAATAATTTTATATAAGAAGATGAGAGTATAAAAATAACATGTTCAAACAAGACTAAGTATTAGGTATAAAATATATGCCTGCAGTGATGTTGATTGATGAAATGCATACTGGTCAAATTATATTAATTCTACATTAATTAACTCATTGAGAAAAAAATCTGGATGAGTAAACTGGATGTTGGTAACAATGAGAACATTTTATACACTTCTTTACCTGAAACTGTAGAATGCAGGTGGTTAACATTTGGTTACTTTAATCAAGGTTTCTCTTGGATTTGTTTGTTTCAGTACCATTGAATTCGAAGCTGAATTAAAGTTTGTAAGCTAGCAAGATCTCCACAGAGAATAACGTATGTACTGAAAGGCAATATTACTTTGACATTTCCACAATTGAACTATTTGTCACATACATATCAGAAACAAATATGATAAACAGTTTGACATTACTAATGGGATAGTATGTAAATCTTGGTTAATCCTTTCCTTAATAGATTGGATATTGGAAGACCCGATTAAAGTGTTTAAATATCATCACTATTATGCTCAATGGTCAATGAGCCACCACGCAGAACTTACTGATGGGCAACTAATCATCTTCGTACATGCAGACACTAAAATTAATCCAATTCAATGGTTCTTTTTGCTGTGAAATAACATCCAATCTAACATGTAAATTTTTGAGACGTTGCTGCACATAAATTGATAGTAACCCACACCTACTAATCCTTTGAGAAATCTGTGACCACAGATTTGCCACAGGTTTACAAGCAATTCCTAGTTTCAATTCCCACACTTATACGTGTTAACAGTCATGAAGAATAGGAAAATAGCAGGATGGAAAACACTGTCTGAAACAAGGAACACGTCCAAGACCCCAAGTCAAGGCTTCTTATGTTTCACCAGCGTGAAAGGACATGGGCAGTTCTAAACGGGGCATGGGGAACATAGGCACTCACGCATACGTATCAAATAAAAACCGTTCCTACTTATGATCAAACAACGGACCTCAACATCACATTCCACTCTCAATTAAAATTCAGCAGAGGGAGCATTAAGATAATCTCACTTTCTGAAATGGCCATACAATGGTTTACATACTCAATGTTCCCCCCTGCCAAACGCCAAAGTTATCATGCTGACCAGAATAATTACAGTTGGGGATTATCTTATGAGTTTTCAGATCTTCTATTGATTTTAGTAGAGGTTCTTTCAGAAGCAAAGTAAATAAAAGCTTCTTACAATGTGAGATCTGCACTAAAAGGAGCTGGTGTTAATGGTGCTGTGCTGTACAGTAATAAACTCCTCAGGATAAAGTGAAAATCAAGGAGCAGCTGAGATCCACAATGTTGATGGGCTTCAAATAGAACATGCAATTCATTGCGGGTACCTTTATCCACTCTGGGTTGATAAAATGAAAGTAATTTTACATTGTCTCTGCTGTCAATCTTCATGTAGCTGCCTATTATTTCTCTGCTCTCATATCAAAGGAGAAAAATGGCTATTTGCTCTCCATTCAAAGCACTCAAGTTTCCCTCCCTGTCCTTATAGATATTTAGAAAGAGCCTGTTTGGATTCCAATGCAAACTGAGATTATACCCTGCAGTCATAGTGACAAGAGTATGTCTCCTTTTGAAGGAAGCCAGAGCATCATTCAGTTGCTAGGAGGGCACAACCTTCAGATTCAGCCAGACAAAGACAACACATGAATACAAAGAACCATTTCAAGAGCTCTACAACTTAAGTCAAACAAACTCCAAAATGAGAGGATGGCTATGATAGGTCTTAGTTCCATGGCATTGCCATAGTGATGAGTACACATGGTAACAAGAAAACTATCCCAACATGGTAAATCCAAAGGTCTTTAAAGCAATGTGAAGTATTAAATCTTATACAGCATCTATTCATCATGTCAGTATGAAAAGCACTTAGGGATGATTAATGTTCCCTTACTGGCTGAGCTAGTTAAGGTGGTTATTAACTGGACAAAAATGTCCCAAATCCGCTCTCTGCCAAGTAAGCTCTCAGTCAGGGGCGTGATAGAGGAAATGGAGGTAGATTTAATGGCCTTGTGTTCCTATTGATTGCTGCACAGTAATACCTCATGTCAGTCTGCAAGTATGCCTATTGAATGAGCATAGGATCAATTGCGTAAGAAAATAACTGCAGATGCTGGTACAAATCGAAGGTATTTATTTCACAAAATGCTGGAGTGACTCAGCAGGTCAGGCAGCATCTCAGGAGAGAAGGATCTCGACCCGAAACGTCACCGAAACGAAACTCTGAAGAAGGGTCTCAACCCGAAACGTCACCCATTCCTTCTCTCCTGAGATGCTGCCTGACCTGCTGAGTTACTCCAGAATTTCGTGAAATAAATAAGATCAATTGCAGTTGCTTTGACCACCAATGGTGAAACATGAAAAATAATTATAACATGTTTCAAAAGAGCAAAACAAAGGAGTAACTGAGTGTTGATAATGCAAGCTTTGATTAGAGCAACAGGGCCACCACACCTAACATGTTGCTTGACCCAGTGCCTTGAGAACTTTACCCAGAGTATCATCGGGAAGTTGCCTCAATTAACATTTTGAGATACTTTTAACTGTTATTGGGGGCCAGAATACCAAAGTGTTTGAACAAGTAGCAGGTATCAGAGCCCAATAAACTGGGATGAAACTCTATAGTCAAATTATATTATCTGCTTCAACAAATCAGTTACCTGTACAATTGCTCAAGAATAAAATTATATACAAACATGATTTCTGCTTAAGGTTGACAGGAAATGTGAAAGTACATTTCTTTTCCTGCCAAAGTCCACATGAAAAAACGGGTTGGAAATGGCAGAAATTTTCAGCTGTCCCATCTTCCAATACCAAATAAACTCAAGGGCCTGACCAGAGCAGATGAAGGAGCACATTTGTCATCTTGTCCGTTTTAGGCAACATGTGCTCACCACACTCCAAAAGTAACAGTTAGAAAATGAGCCTTCACATTGTATGCTAATCAAGTGGAGTTCTAAATATTACAGGATATTACAGCTTGGCCAGCCATTATTTCATTAGCAATTACTACTAATGTAACACAAAAACAAAAAAATCCTATTCTTCAATTGTTAGCATTTACAGTCTTGTTGGAGAAATGCCTCACAATGTGCATGTGAGGCAGATTACTAGAGGAGGCACCTTCACTCTAAAATATCTGGTACTTTGCAAATGAGCCACAGAAATTCTGGCGAAATTCTGCTCTTCGATGGCAAGGTTTGGACACATGAAATGTAGTTGTGCAAGATGCCAATATCACTACAGTGGCTCATTTTTTTCAGTCTTTTTAAACCCAATTTGGCAAATTCCATTCATTTTTATCTTCTGCCTTGCATATCTCCACGCCATCTGCAACATTAAGGGTCTCGAGGGAAAGATGATGGTCATGGTGAAGCAAAGCATGAAGAACAGGAAAAGAAATACAACCACTTCTCTCCAAAGTTTGATGGTAATAATAAAGAAGCAATTGATAGTGCGATAGACACCTACATCCATCTATGAGTAATTGCAGAGTCTTTCTGCAAATATGGCTCTCCAATTTATTCATGAATCACTTTGATCTTAATTTGTGAACATTTGCACCATAGAAGACTTACCATGTAGGGAGATAACAGTGAGTGATTCTCGGAACATTCATTTTGTAAGTGGTGGGGGTGACTGCATCACCCTCCCAACAAAAGCTCAAGAGGCATCCCCTCCTTGGGATCATGGGAGCAAATTCTCATGGCACCTATGAGGACTGAAGAAGAGTTTAAGCACAGCAACCTTGTGCATAGTGCAGGCCATAAGGTCACTCTTCAAAAATTCACATCAACTATTATGCATTGTCCTTGAGAACGCAGCTCTCATTCATGGCAATACTGTGAAAGGTCGTTCTTTGAGATAGAAACAAATGGAATGGAAGTATGTTCCTTATGAAATTAGCAATGACTCTCATCCACAGACAGGTTCAACAATGGCTGGTATTTCAACAAATATGCAGGAGGCCACACAGGTGGCAAAAACTAATTTATGTCCCTCTTCAGTAAAACATGGTAAAGCCTGGTTATACATTGACACTGTACTGTAAACAACATGGATCTGGACATTAAACTTACTGTTCAAATGGCTGTCCTGCAGGAGTGTGTTCAACTTCATAGCCTGCTTGCCTGAGAACATCAATCACGGTGTTGTTCCCAAGGAAATGACCTGCAATAGAGGATACAGCTTTGTTTACTACATGCCACTGGAGTCAGCAACACATTTCTCCTAGTGACCATTTTCTATTCCCTGATAACATTGAAAAAGTTTAATAGTCTGCACAAATCAGAGACTGCTGTGATGAAAACATTACCATTATGTTGGCAGCATATCAAAATGCTACTGTAGAAATGATTTGTCTGCTTATTCTAAACTGCAAATGTTGAAAGCAACTAGGGAATAGACTTCCACATTCAAAGTTTAAAATGCCAACGTGCAGGACCACACTGCACAGGTTTTTAGCCTGGATCACGTACTCAAGTCTCCGGAGTGCGACTTGAATTAGCAACATTCTGGCTTTGAGGCAAGAAGACTGTCAGTGAACCACAGCTATCATCTAGAGTCAAAGAGTATAAAATTCTTAAGGGGTTGGAGAGGCTAGATGCGGGAAGATTGTTCCCGATGTTGGGGGAGTCCAGAACCAGGGGTCACAGCTTACGGATAAGGGGGAAGTCTTTTAGGACCGAGATGAGAAAACATTTCTTCACACAGAGAGTGGTGAGTCTGTGGAATTCTCTGCCACAGAAGGTAGTTGAGGCCAGTTCATTGGCTATATTTAAGAGGGAGTTAGATGTGGCCCTTTTTGCTAAAGGGATCAGGGGGTATGGAGAGAAGGCAGGTACAGGCTACTGAGCCATGATCATATTGAATGGCGGTGCAGGCTCGAAGGGCCGAATGGCCTACTCCTGCACCTATTTTCTATGTTTCTATGTTTCTATGTTTCTATGTTTCTAAGATAGACACAAAAAGCTGGAGTAACTCAGCGGGACAGCAGCATCTCTGGAGAGTAGGATTGGGTGACATTTCAGGTCGAGACCCTTTGCCTATCATCTAGAGCCCACTGAAGGCAGGAATAACAGACTTCTGAACGTGCATGCCACTTTTGCAAATATATTTTACAAGTCTAATTTCAAAGAGGGAGGTGGAACTGGAACTGGCTGGCAATTCCCTCATTATCAGAATGATACTTCAGCATTTCACATCCTCTGAGGGAAAGACAGAAGCCTGCATACTTCGTTCTTTTGCACCTTACCTATCATAAGCACTTGCTCACTCTGCACCCTCATAAAGCAGGACTTGCAAAAGGAAATCAATGATTTTCTCTAGCACTATTCAGCTGTTTATGCATAGCACAGAAGAACAGCTGGTAGAGCTTGTAAATTCAGCATTGGCACCTCAAGGCTCCACCATCAAGCTTCCTTCAGAATCTTAATACGTCCTGCCAACTGGCCTTATATGACCTAAAAAAAGTCTGAAGAAGGGTCTCGACCCGAAACTTCACCCATTCCTTCTCTCCCGAGATGCTGCCTGACCCGCTGAGTTACTCCAGAATTTTGTGTCTACCTTCGATTTATACCAGCATCTGCAGTTTTTTTTCCCTAAAAAAAGTATTTCCTTATAATGAAAAGTATTCTAGATTAGATACTATGCATGACTAAGTCATATATTTCAATTATGAAACGATTCAGTTCAGATAATGTCTAAGCCATTAATTAGAATCTTGTATGAGTTTTGTTCAATGTTGTCTTCCTAACTCTGATTAGTGGGAAATGACTCTCTCTTGAAATCTGAGTGTTTGCCCACAGCAAATGAGGAATGGATTGTGTTTAATGCCGACCATAATCTGGTGATGCTCAGGGCATAGGCTCACACATTTCATCGTGCCAGGAATGTTTCAGCATGCCAGGTGTCAGGAGACTGCATCCAAGCCTTGGCAGCTTTGCAGCAGGAGGACACATGAAATGTAGTTGTGCAGGATGCCAATGCCTGTTTTAGCTGTGGACCAACACGAAGCTCACAACAGAACGTACAGCATCCTGGGTGAGGATTGGATCCAGACAATCAAGAGGGAAAGGTTTGGTGGTTGCGGCCACAATCGGGTGTTTGAGGCAGAGGGCTAGGAAGACAGTGAAGGGAAGAGAGTGTTGATGGAAACAAGATGGAGATTGGCATTTTTTTCAGGGGACTGGATGGGAATTGGGACCTTGATTGGAGGTACTTTGGGAGTTGGGTGGTCTGGTCTGGACAGATTGTGGGGTAAGATTCATGAGTAACGATGCGAGTCTCATGGGATGGGACAAGACCCGAAGGAATGATAGCAAGTAATAGAGCCTACTTAAATGATGTCCAAGCTTGCAACAACTTTATTAAAAACTAGCCTGTTCAAAAGATTCCCACGACGGATGCACCTCAAAACATTGCACAGTTTTATTCCCAACTCATAGGGAATAACATTATGTACTCATGTTTGTTGTGGAAATGTCACCAGATGGCAAGACTAATTCACAATGCTATGGGACATAGAGACATAGAGCAGTACAGCATGGAAACAGGCCCAGTTCCAACCAAGTTGCCAAGCTAGCTAGTCCCACTTGCCTGTGCTTGGCCCATATCCCTCCAAACCTTTCCTATTTCAAAAGTCATATTTGTAGCCACCTTTACCACTTCCTCTGATTAGGTGATTCCATGTACCTACCAGTCTCTGTGTGAAAAAGTTGCTCATCATTTCCCTTTTAAATCTTCCCCCACCACCATCACCTTAAACCTATGTCTTCAGGTTGTGGACTTACCGGCTATACATCTTATCTCATGATTTTATATACATCTGCGTCCACTCCTCAGCCTCCCATGCTCCAAGGGAAAAAAGTCCTGCCGATCTAGACTCTCCTTACAATTTAAACCCCAAGTCCGGTAACATGCTCCTAAGTATTTTTTACATCTTTTTCAGTTTAATGACATCTTTCCTACAGTAGGGCAACTAGAACTGTACACAGTACTCCAAATGTCCAAATACCCATGTCTCTTACGTAATGTCTCAACTCCTGTACGTAGTACTTTGACTAATGAAGGTAAGCACACCAAATGTCTTCTTCACCATCCTATCTACCTGTGTTGCCACTTACAAAGAACTATGGACCTGTTCTCCTTGGTTCTTCTTTAGTTTTCTTCTCCCCTAGTAAAATTCAACTCATCTATTTTATGTAAACAGTAAACCTCATTATAATGGCCCATATTGTGGGGGGGGGGGGGGGGGGGGGGGAGGGGGGGGGGGAGGGGGGATGATATCTGTTATTGCCGATTGTCCATGAAAACCAAGTAATTTATTATCGTTGTAAGTGGTTGGAAGAAAGAACTGCAGATGATGGTTAACACACAAAAGGACACAAAGTGCTGGGGTAACTCAGTGGGTCATGCTCTGGAGAACATGGATAGGTGACATCTGGACCTTTCTTCAGACTGTTTCAGTCTGCTGAGTTACTCCAGCAGGTTGTGTCATTTTACCTTAAAACTAGGCGCTGATGCCACTGGTCTACACCAGCAAAGCCTTCTTCACCGGTTCACATCGCTGTTGTTGTGATTCATGTTGTAGCCCTAGTGGGCAGTTCTTTCTTTGGACCACTGCCAATGACAAGGTGTGCTTGGGGGCTCACTCCCCTCTCACCTGCTGCCACTTCCAATGTGGAGTAAGTCTGCGAATTTGGAGAAGAAGGTGGAGGTGGTGGAGGTCAAGCAAACAAAGCAAAGGAAGAAGCATCAGGTGGTGAAAGGGGAGGGAGCCACGCAGTGACCGAGCCCGTCCTGTTGGTGGCAGAAGCCTGAAGAAAGTGCTGTCCCCAGGGGCTACAATGTGAGCCGCACAGCAGTCATGTCACCTGACCGTGCGGTGAGTAAAGGCCTCGCTGTCCGGCTGGGGCCCTCGGAAGCCCGCACTCTAAGCAGCTGGGGAGGCAGCATGAGTCGGAGGTCCATCCGCTATAACCAAAATCCGTTATAAAAGAGTCTGTTAAAATGAGGGTTTACTATACTTTGCAAACCTGACGAACAATTTGAAATGTTAACTCAAGTTTTGACTTTCCATCAGGCAAATTGGCTATTTCCAGTGGAAACACCACCAATGGAGTGGTGTTGTCCAATGGTGTTGTCCTGGCCCACTGGAGCTTGTCATGCCTTGTTTGCGTGCTTGCAGCTTTTCCTTGGCCCCATTTAGCCACTCACATATTCTCCTTGCTGCTGCATATTTGTAATTTTGTTTCCAATTAATGACAGATCAGCCATTCTACACTTCATCCAAACAATTCATGGCTTTTCCATTTCATTTTCTGCACTGGAGATTTGCCCATTCCATTTCTCTCATCATGTTTGTTTCTAAATGCTGGCCATCTGCCCCATCTCCTGGATTGCATGAAATATTTAAGAACCCAAGAGTGGATTGTTAAGTTTCTACAGATATTACTAAGTATGTTGTTTATCTACTTCAATTTTTCAGAATGGGAATCCAAGCTAATCTATTGAAGCACTGAAGACAGCGGCTAAGATTTGATAATATCCAATTTAGTTCATGACTTCTCCAGCTATGATCCCATTTGCTTAACTACTTCTCTGCCTTGTTATGCAGTTTTAGCAGCAGAGTATTGCCACAATGGGTCTTTATGGCCTGCAAAAGAACCATCAACAGAGTCCTATTTAAAAAAAATAGAATCATGGGTTTGAATTATACAACACTATTTGATTGATTTAAACTAGTAGTTATCAGATAACTTTCTGAATTATGAGATTACCATTACTTCAACATTCTGATAATGCAGAACCTTTCCAGTTACAGGGCATTTTACCATCATGATAACCGTTGATAGTGATAAAATTAAAAGGTGTGCTGATAACTGTGTGCAGTTACGCTCACGATGTATGCAAGCTTTATTGAAGGAATGATTGAGTGGCCTTTCGTAACTTTTCAGTCCCCAGTTTAGCAGCCCATTGCAGATCCTCAAGTGCTGTTCTGAGAACAGCTAATGAAGCACATGCTATTATGGTGCAACATCATGCCATTTACTCAGTGTCCATGAAGGAGGCTCTAGTAAAATCAAAGTGGCCTTTTCCTATGGAATTCTCTTGTGGTTTATGTTTTTAAAGAGAGACTGATCGTGGTAAACTGATTATTACAAGAAACAAAGAAAGGATGAAAAGAACCAGTAAAGGGAAGATTTCTCATTCCTCTCCCGCAATAATGAAATACAAAAATTCTAGCTCCTATGTTAATAACGTAATTAAATGAAAACAAAAGTGAGAATGGAAGTTTTCTGTACCCTTCACCATTGAACTCTTATTAGCTCTTTCAGTTAGGTTAGGGTGCTGCTTTGACTAAATTTGTTAAACTGTCATCTCAGATAATAGCCAGATCCAGGATCTCTGGGTTTGAAGTATATGTTAAAATGATCAATAGAGTGAGAGGGGAAAAAAAATTGTTTCAGTTCACTGACCCAAACTAACTTGGAGAAAGATGTCCACATCTGGTCAGGCTTGATCTTAATGTGTGTTTAGAGAAACTTTGATTTCCCCCCCCCCCCCCCCCCACCTCCCCAAGCTCTGTCTTTGTTCCCAATTTAGATTAATCCAGGAACAAATCCAAAACCTATTATATTAATTTATTGTGACGGCTGGTGAAAGCTGTGGCTTAGGAAAGGTCAGTGCGACTCCCTGCCTGGGTTTGTCTATACATTTCTGATAAATGAGCACAGGACAACAGGCTGGATAGCACATCGACCTGCGTTACGACGAGCTCTGCCACGTAGAGATGAATCACTCCGCTGGCTCCAGCTTTTATTGTTCTCCAGCCTGGCAGAACACAGCAAGACAAAAGACACTGAAAAATACTCACATCAAAGGCCATTGCGCACTCGTCTTTGAAGCTGAACTGAAACTCAGCTAGGCGATTTGTTCAGATACAACTGAATACTGAACTACTTTCAAGACACACTACTTTATGCACAATTAGTCCTAAACAGACAAACATAACACAATCAGGAGGTCCCTGGTTTATCACGATTTTCAAACAATGGATCAAACATAATGTATTTACTGCTAAAACTGGCTATACACCTCAGATCCTGCCAGGTTCTACTCTGGCCACTCCTATCAGCGCTTATACATGCCAAGAATGTGCTTGTATTGTGCTTTTCTAAAGTCCTCAGAAAATCGTATAACAGAAATGTATAAAAAGTTGAAGTGTATATAAAAACCATACAATAAATAACTGATGATAGATGGCAGGAAAGAACTACTGGGTGAAAAGGTGTTTGATGTACATGCATTAAAAAATACCAAATAACCATCTCTGAATTCTTAACCATTTCACACCAGCAGCAGTCAATTCAATGCTATTCGCTAAAACTCATCATCAGTAAAATAATGATCATTAGTAAGATGCCTGTTACGTAACTCATCAAGATGTAATACTAACCTCCATTAAGATACTTTTGGGCAAACTTTGATCTTTTTGTGCCAAACTGATTGGGAAGATGTTTATTTACTGCCACAAAAAGAGTTTTTTTGGTTTTAGAGATACAGCGTGGAAACAGGCTACTCCAGAGTTAGACACCTGTCCATGTTCTCCACGGATGCTGCCTGACCCACTTTGATACTCCAACACTTTGTGTCCTTCAAGTATGATTGGGAGAAAGGAAATGTGAGGATAGGAACAGTACCGATCTCTCCAATGTGACAGTGAAATATAAATACAATTTCTGAGCATCCATATTGTAGATGCAGTAAAATGCACTTGCTTCAAAATGCACTTAGAAATGAGTAACTCATCTCTGTGATTTCTAATGTGCTTTTCCTTACAAATGTTGGTTATTTGCCTTTGATCTCATTCCATCCCACTGTGGATTGACATGTTTAATAGCTTACTTTCATTCAGTTTCATATTAAAATAAATTATTGGCACTCAAGCAATTGCAGTGAAGTATGTTTCCTAACTGAATCATTGCTATTGCAGTAATAGTGTCATCGGTATTTTACTGCCACTCCTACTGCTACAAAATAGTGATATTGTACAGGGATTCAAAATAAAAAGCAATTGCTCATTTAGCATGTTCAATATGCTGTCATCCCTACAATGGAACAATACATAACTCAGCATGATTCTGGGTCATATTGAACATCCCAGGTTCAATCCTTGGTCAATTGGCTGTACTGGAAGGCATAGAAATCAGCCAAAGTTCCCATTCCCTGCCAAGTCTCTGTTGGAATGGATACCTAATTGGATGTCTAGTCCAAACTTCATTGCCCCTAGTGACTGAATAGTCAGCTAACACTCACTTCCAAACATCATACGCAAGGAGTGCTGTCATGTGGTTATAATGCAATGTGTCCTGTTGAACTGTACTTTGTGAGGTAAGGGGGAAAAACAGGAAATAAATGAATTCACAGCTCAAAATCCAATGTAATATAATTCCAAACAGACATTAAAAATTATGCAAGAAATTTTGAAACCAGTGCTCATGTTTAATGTGCAGATTAGAGAGTACAAGTGCCACAGTCGAAGACAGTTGGTGGCAGCAAATGGAAGATTTTTTAAGCCTTGAACAATATCTGCAAATCAGAGCTCCATGCATCCCTGTGCCATATATATATCATCTGAGTGTAGGGTTGCCAACTGTCCCATATTAGCTGGGACATCCCATATTTTGGGCTAAATTAGTTTGTCCCTTACCCTTGTCCTGTATTAGTAGGGTTGCCAACTTCCTCACTCCCAAATAAGGGAGAAAGGATGATGTCACCGCTCTGCGCCCCACGTGAACACCCAGCCAATGGTGGCCACCTGGGCCGGGAGGCGGGTAGCTATGCAACCTCAGTTAAGACCAAGATTGTCCACAGTTAAAATGTCGGAAACCTAGAGTGTTGGGGCCTAAACTGTCGGGACCTACAGCGTTGGGGCCTACAGCGTCCAGGACTTCAGCGCCCCCTGTGCCTAATATGGTATTAGGCATGGGGGGGGGGCACTGTAGGCCCCGACACTGTATGCCCTGACACTGTAGGTACCGACAGTTTAGGTCCCGACATTTTAGCTGCGGACAGAGCCCCCCTGGGCGCCGCCTGATGGAGGTTGTGTGGCAACCCGCCTCCCGGCCCGGGCAGCCGCCATTGGTGGAGCGGGAGCACGTGGCCACTGGCTGGGTGTGGTCACGTGGGGCGGTGAAGTCACCTTGTCCCGTACTTGGGAGCGAGGAAGTTGGCAACCCTATCTGAGTGACAGGCCAGTTTATTCTAAGCCACTGTTTCGATTTTTCAGCAAATGGACAAATAAAACATACCATTGACCTAGTCTGACCTTTTGCTGTAAATTGTAAGCGCCAGCAATTGTAAGATTTTAAAAGAATGGTGCACTTAACAGCTGTGGAAGTGACAAGAATCAGAGATAATGGATATTTTAAGAATGTTTTGAAATGAACAGTTATGAGGTATTTTTGTAAAATACCTGGACCAGCTTTTGTTAGATCAAGTGGTGGATTTTATTAACCTACTCTGAGTACTATGCTTGGCTGGCTTACGTTTTGTTGCTTGCAGGCAAGCTTCCAGGATCTTAACTTGCAATTCTTTAGAGTAATGTTTGGGATACGATGAGGCTGGATGCGGCGCTACTGATCATATGGCAACACTAACTATAAATACTGTCTATCTCGCAGCATATGGCACTGAGAAGCAAACAAAAAAGTAAAAACAAAAGAAAATCCACTCTTTTGTTCTACGAGTTCCTCAATTTCACTCATAAAGACCCCTGTGGTGCTCTGCCAGTGAGCCATCTGGGAAATGAGGTGGGAGACCAGGAAGACCCCTGATGACTCATTTACATGCCTTTGTCTGCAGAAGCTCTGACAATCTCCAGGAAAATCCTGGATATTCACAGCAACTGAAAACAGGATTTGCACCCTTTTATTCCAGTATTTGCCACAGGGAATCATCAGTTATTTTGGGGGATATCTTCAAGAGAGGAGCAGGCAAAATCCATGAGATTTCTGTGTAAAGAGCAGATACTGAAAAAAGAGAAATGATGCCCAAGACTGTGAGCTAAAGAACAGGATTTCACCGAGTGATTGAAAAGAAGTATCATTCATAGCAATTAAAGAATAAAATTAGAAATGTATTTCAGTGCAGGTTACTAGAATATGAAGTAAATGATCTACTGAGTTTACTAATTTGCACTTTCTGAAACCATTATCACTATACAACTTTGCTTCTCTATATTTCTCCATTAAGAAACTCCTTAAAACCTATTGATCTGTTAAGCGTTTGGTTATTTATCTTCTATCCTCCAAGGTGGTCCATGTTGATTTTTGTTTCAGAAAAATATAAAAGTAAGAAGTAGGATATATACCCTCTTGAGCCTGTTTTGCTTTCAAGGTCATTCCTAATCTTGTACTCTGTGCCATATTCCTGCAGTATCTCCATATCCCTCTATTCCCATGACATCCAGAAATTAATGAACTCAATGACTGAGCCCACACCACATTGGGGTGGTGAATTCCTAAGAGTTAACACCCGCTGAGTTAAACCCCCCTCAGCTTGGTCCTAACTGGCCTATCCTTTATTCAGAGACTGTGACCTTTGGTTTTAGACTCCTCAGGCAGGGGAAGCATTTTCTATATTTCCAGCCACTGGGGCCGTGTAAGAATTGCATATGTTGAATCAGATCTGCTCCCATTCTTGTAGTTATGGAGTCATACACAGAAAAAAGCATTTGGTCCATAGGCTTACATGGCTCGGTGATTCAAATTCTTGTTTAAAGTATTTACCCAGAAAGGATGCATTCTCAGCCCCTTACTGTATCAGTAAGCAATCACGACCATGTAGCCAAATTCTGCTCTAATTCCATTTTCAATTTTGCAGATTACACCATTGTAATGGGCAGGATCTCAAAGACATGGAGTACAGGAAGGGTACAGAGAGCTTGGTAACATGGTGTCAAGATAACAACCTCTCTCTCAATGTTAGCAAGAGGAAATGGCTACTTATTGATTTCAGTAAGGAAGGTGGAGTACAAGTCCCAATCAGCATCAAAGGTGCAAAGTGGGGTCGGTCAGGCACCGCAAGCCAAGTTGAAACTACAGCCGAACAAAGCACAACAATATCTCTACTTCCTCGGAAGATTAAGGAAGTCTGGCTTGTCCCCAATGACTCTTCTTGACTTCTAAAGATGTACCATAGAAAGCATCATATCAGGATGCATCACAACCTGGTGTGGCAACAATTCAGCCAAGGCAGCGAGAAATTGTGAGAATGCTGCCTGGCCCGCTGTGTTACTCCAGCTTTTTGTGTCCATCTTTGGTTCAAACCAGCATCTGCAGTTCCTTCCTACCAATACCAATAGTTCCATTAAAGAGTTGTTGAGTACTAAAAAACAAGGTTGAGCCTTTAGTTGGAAAAATTGGAGCATGGCAAATTATAATTTTTAAACAGAATCCCCATCTGTATTGTCAGATGGGCTTTAACCATCTTCTTCAAAGTGTAACTGCAGAATTATTCACTACCTTCTACTCAATATTCACCCTTATACATTAGAAAAAGTAGATTATTAGGTCAATCTCACATTGTTTTTTCAGGCATCTTGTTCTGCAAACTGGCTGCTTGGTTTCTTAGATTACAACTGTAACTGCAGTTTAAAGCTATCTTCATTGGCTTCAATGTGTTTCTGGGCCACATGAAGAGAACATGAAAGGTGGTACATAAATGCAAGGAGTTTTTTTCTCTTTTTTCCTGATCTGTAGGAAGGCTGAGGGGGTGATGTTTCAGGTCAGAACCCTTCTTCAGACTGAGTGGGTGATGTATCGGGTCAGAACCCTTCTTCAGACTGAGTGGGTGATGTATCGGGTCAGAACCCTTCTTCAGACTGAGGGGATGATGTTTTGGGTCAGAACCCTTCTTCAGACTGAGTGGGTGACATTTCGGGTCGGAACCCTTCTACAGACTGAGCATATACTGCTTGCCTGTCGCAATTCCTTGGCTGAAATCCGCCAATTTAGCACATAGTAGAAATGAAACCTCTGTCCTGCTCTATGCAGGCTGGGTACGTTCTAATATAACTGGCTAACCCTCTCAGGAGAGGTTATGCTGCGGTGGCATCAAAAAATAATTTATACCTTGCTCTGCAGACTACAACATAAACAGTGCTGTTCTCTGCTGATATTCTGAGACATGAGTTGCAGTCTTGCCTGTTCCATTATATATCACATAATGTATACCAGTCTGCTGTGACCTACGCACATCTGCATAGTTTTGAAACCCTCTGCGGATAAGCATCAATGATCCCAGAAAATGCCATCTGTCAAAAATATACAAATCTTGTCTTCCTTCATAGGAAATGAGTTTCTCCCTGCAATGCTACCTGCCATCAGCAGGGGTGGAAGTCAGAATCTCACCACGCATACTTGCCTCCCTCGTGCTGTGGTTACTGCAACCACAACTGGCCACTCCCGGCCCATCTTCCATTCACAGATGAAGCTTGTATGCTTAGCCAATTTGATACCTATTCTCACCACAACCACTGGCCCCTCATCTCTTTACCCATTGATCCATGAGTGTATTGAGGTGTGTGGCAGCAGACCCAGGAAAGTGTCAGGACCAACCCCTAAGAAACCAGATATTTGAAGAGTGCTTGTGAGCAGTATCCTGTCACTTTGTATTAAGTTACCTACTTAAGGCTTTAGCGGGTCATTTGACTTGCGTGTTTAATTCATTCCCAATGTTCCACCAACAGTTCCAGAATGGCAGTGCTGCCATCTTTCTGTGGATTGCTGCTGGCCCCCTGGTTGAGCATGGACAGCCCTCATGAAAAGCTGAAACATCTGAGTCAGGGCATCGGGGGTGGAGTTAAGGTGATGTTGGAAATCTATTCTCAACGTCCAACACACCCTTCTGTACTGGATGGCACATCGTTACTCATGCAATTGAAATTCGAAGCTGTCCAAAGTAGATATCCCAGTTGATGATTTATCTCCTGTGGCACAGAGTCTCTGAACCACATGACTGCTCCAAACGTCAACCGTAGGCCCTCCACTGGAATCATCTAAACCACCAATGGAGATTCCATGAGGACAATTTAATTGACCAACAGGTGCACCAGGATTGTTTAAGTGACCGCTCCACTGGGATCACCTGAACCACCGACTGACACTTTGCAAGCATTACTAACATGGCAGCAATGGTTCCACTGGGATCTTCTAAGTCTCACCTGGAGTCTCTTCTGGAATCTTAAATCACTAAAAATCACAAAAAAATATCTCCACTGGGTTCATCTACATCGTTAATGACAACTCCAGTGAGAACATTTAATTCAATAAAGATGGCTCCACTAAATTCATATAACTTGCGAATGATTGATCCAGAGGGATCATCTTAATCACTAGCAGAGGTTCCATTAGAGCTATCTAATTTACCAGTGATGGGCCCAGTAGGAACATCTATTTCCCTCATGACAGCTATACTAGGATCATGCATATGACCAATGGAGGTTCTGCAGGGATCATCTAAATCACAAATGACTTCTAAATCATCTATGTTGGCTGGATCATGCCAAACTCCTTTTGTTTTTGCAAGTCAGGGCCAGGCTTGGAGCTGAATGCAGCTACATCCCCCGCTGGATTTTAGATGATATATGAGCATTTCAAAGTTTCACTGGTTGATTTAAAATAGCTGACCTTCCCTTCTAATTCTGTCCACTCTCCCAATCTGTGAGCATGATTCTGTCATCCCTGGCTGGCATTTCAGCCTTTATACTATTGAAGGTTAGAAAGTTCAACACATAGCTCCAATATGTGGTTGATATGCCCGTGCCAACAAAAATATTATCTCTGTTACAACATAGGGTACATTCTGCTTCTTAAAAGAGATGCAAAGAACGCTGGAAAGGCCACTTGAAACTATACACTCACAAGAAAGGGAAAAAGAACAACAGTTCATTTTTTCCAGCCACATCTGTGCTTCAGATTTCTAAAGAGGCATCTGTACCATAACAAGCAAACCAAGGTAAGTGGTCTTCCTCTGTGTTGGTGTTCCTGTGTTTCAACTAGAAAAGCATTCTTTCTTGACTGATCCAAGTCTCCATAAACCCATTTATTACTGCTGGGCAGAAAAACCTTCCTTTAAAAAAAGCCTTGAATAAGGAGGCACAATGACATGGCCAGTTGTGCTGCTGCCTCAGCTCCAGAGACTCGGGTTCAATCCTGATCTCCAGTGCTATCTGTGTGGACTCCATACATTCTTTCTATGACTGTGTGCATTTCCTCCCACATCCCAGAGTCCTGCAAGTTGGTAGGTTAATTGGCTTGATCTGTGAGATGCATTGCGAAGGGCTAAACAACTTCCTTCTACATCACGCTGGACAGTAATATGTAGGGATGTGCGGGGAATGGATGGATATGAATCATGCACAGACAGAGAAGATTAGTTCAATGGTTCAATGATGCTTTATTTGTCACATATGCAACTGAACAGTGAAATTCTTTTTGCATATATTGCACATGTTGGCGCGGCCTTTTTTGGCATAATTATTCAATGTCCAAAGTCCGGTCCCTTGCTCAATGTACTGGAGCAGTTCCTGCAAACTGAGGTACCTCTCGTCTCCTGGCCATCTTTGTGTCCTGGGGGAGCCTCCTGCAGCTGACCTTGAAGGTGCTGGAGGCATTACCCTGCTTCACCCTCCTCTGGCCCTTGCTCTTCTCGTCCAACGACTCCAGCTCCCTCCCGATTACGCCATCCGTCGAGCCAGCGGCCTGGCCCCGTAGTCCGACAAGCCTTCAGGTGGGTTGCTGGTCCCATTGACTGATGAGCTTTCCGAGCGGGCAGTGCGGAACGCCTCCACTGCCTGGAACCTCGGGGAACTTAGTTTAACTTGACATCAGGTTTGGCATAGACATTGTGGAATGAAGGGCCTGTTCTTGTGCTGTACTGTTCTATGGTCTATGAAAATGGTATTCTTTTGAAAGAATTGCCATCACCTAAGTATGGGGCAGCGACTACCAGGCGTCATCTGGTCCTTCAACTGAGCGGCCAGTGTCAGACTAGGCAGAAAGCACAGTAAGCATTTGAGCACAAGGACTGGTGGCTTTAGGTAGGGGAATCAGGATGTCTTTGAACACAAACCTGACTTACATGATGTCCACACCTTTACATCTGACATGGGGGTCACAGGATGATGGACATGAGAGGAATTCTGACTTCTGGCCCAATGACCAAGGAGCTGAGCCAAGTGGTAGCAGCACACCAGCTTCCTTGATGATAATCAATGGGCACAAATGGGAAGCTGAACTTTAAAAACATCACAACATAAGATATAAGAGCAAAAGTAAATCACAGCTATCAATCTTTATTTTGGCTGAATACAACATATGAGCCATCACGGCACAGAACTTATCTTTCAATTCCCGCATGGAGACAATTCTCAGCAGATGTTACTGAACAGTGACCAGGATTGGAAATCTTGACTGATTTCCCCCTTTATGCAGCCAGCGATAGCCGGTTTGCCAGGTTTAGCGAACGTGGCATTGATTGGGTATCAAATAAGTGTCTTTCCCATTTCACTTCTCCAAAAACCATAATACCTGGATATGCAAGCATTGTCTGCAAATCACAATTCAAATTGGGGTGATTTTGGCTCTCGAATGGAGACAATGGCAGCTGAAGATGAAATAATGGAGAACAGGGTTGGATATTTCCTTGTGCAGGAAGGAACTGCGGATGCAGATTCCTTCTCTCCAGAGATGCTACCTGTCCCACTGTGTTACTCCAGCATTTTGTGTCTATCTTCATTTTAAACCAGCACCCGTTCCTACTCCAGAGATGCTGCCTGTCCCGATGAGTTACTCCAGCACTTTGTGTCTATCTTTGGATATTTCCTTGCTGCCCATTGGTAGATCAGACAAACTTTGACAAAAAATATAAGAAAAAGTCACAGGTAAGTCCCAAAGAAATTGTTGTTACATTATTATGTTTATCCCACTGTGGCTGTCCTTGAGACTTTTGAGTAAATATTTTCAGTACATTCTGGGCACAAAACTATCTATCCAACATGATATTTTCTTGTCATTCTATCTATATTTTAATCTGGCATTGTTCAATTTACCTTCCCACTTCCAGGCCTGGCTCATAATTGTCTCCTCAGTTGCATCAACTTGTACTCCAGCCCGCAAACTCCTGTAGTATATTGGAGGCACAAGGAACTGCAGATGCTGGAATCTTGAGCAATGCTGAAAATACTGGAGTAACTCAATCGGTCAGACAGCATCAATGTTTTGAGTTGGGACCCGAACCATCCCCTATCCATTCCCTCTGCAGTTGCTGCCAAGCCAGTTGAACTACTCTAGCACTTTGTCTTTTGCTCCTGTAGTATATTGCACATTCCACCTCATCTCAATCTTCACCAACCTCATGAGATTCCCCCGAACCACAGTACACTGATTTGAGTATTCATATCCCCAATTTCTTATGCCAAAAGCACCATACCTATGGAAGAGCTATATCTCGGTTTGAATTCTCTACACTTCCCCATCTAGAATGCTGTGCAAATCCTATTTCCCTTTAGAAATCATATCCTTCACTTTCTATGTTGGAAGGAACTGCAGATGCTGGTTTAAACCGAAGATAAACACAAAATGCTGGAGTAACTCAGCACCTCTGAAGAGAAGGAATGGGTGACATTTTGGGTCGAGACCCTTCTTCTGAAGAAAGGTCTCGACCCAGAACATCACCCATTCTTCTCTCCAGAGATGCTGCTTGTCTCACTGAGTTACTCCAGCATTTTGTGTCTTCCTTCTCTTTCAACTCTTTCACATTGAATAAAATCTCAATAACATTTCTTCATCAGTTGATCATTTCTTCAGTTGCATCACGCTCAGCACTTCTTTGCCCAATTCCTGTTATTGAGTCTTTCTACCTTGTAATCTTGTTTTAAGATTAAGTTTCTCTTTCTTCCTCTGCATAATATCACAGAAAATCACCTGGTGTTAAAATCTAAACATAGTGAATGGAACTGCCAAGAGTACAAAGCCACCTATCTATTTGAATGCTCTGCCTAGAATAATTTTCAACATGAATAGGATTGGAACCCTTAAGAAAAAAAAAATCAATTTTAACCACATATACTATCGTGTGTGGTTTCTTATCTGACAGTCAGATCCTCCTTGCTCTTGGCTCCTGGTTGTGCACAAATAATTTTTAGATATGCTTTGTCTGTTCCCTTTCAAATTCTAACATTTAAGCCAGACTCGCTTCAGTGGAAATCAGCAAAAAGTTAAAAGCCTTCCTCAGTCACGAATGAAATAAGACAGCTCCCGAGATGTTTCCTGATATTCCTTTTGAGCAATGATGTAACTCGGTTTCTTACCTAAGCCATTTTTAGGAAGGATAAGCAAATTCACTCAAGACCCTTTTCCCATGATTGAGCAGTTCAATAACTAAAATTGTTTCCATTGTGTCGAACCCAGCTCCTTATAGTGCCAGGTGGACATGTCTGAAGAAGGGTCTCGACCCGAAACGTCACCCATTCCTTCTCTCCAGAGATGCAGCTTGACCCACTGAGTTACTCCAGCATTTTGTGTCAACCTTTGATTTTAACCAGCATCTGCAGTTTTTTTCCTACTCCTTTTCGTGCCATGCAGGTTCTGCTTCCAGTTGCCTCTGGGGTGTAGGTAAGCCACATGCTGGAATGCCCTACATGCACTTCACTTAAACTGTGTGTGCAATAAGGTGAGGGTCTTCTCCATTGTGGAAAACCCATCAGGCCAGTAATGTTGCCAGCATCTGGTGTCAACAGTGAATGCACAGCAAAAGTAATTCAGTGGTTGTGAGGCCTTTAAGCTGTTTTGATGATAATAGACAATAGACCATAGAAAATAGGTGCAGGAGTAGGCCTTTCGGCCCTTTGAGCCAGCACCGCCACTTAATGTGATCATGGCTGATCATTCACAATCAGTACCTTGTTCCTGCCTTCTCCCCATAACCCCTGACTCCGCTATCTTTAAAAGCTCTCTCTTGAAAGCATCCAGACAATTGGCCTCCACTGCCTTCTGAGGCAGAGAATTCCACAGATTTACAACTCTCTGACTGAAAATGTTTTTCCTCATCTCTGTTCTAAATGGCCCACCCCTTATTCTTAAACTGTGGCCCCTGGTTTTGGGCTCCCCCAACATTAGGAACATGTTTCCTGCCTCTAACGTGTCCAATCCCCTAATAATCTTATATGTTTCAATAAGATCCCCACTCATCCTTCTAAATTCCAGTGTATACAAGCCTAGTCGCTCCAGTCTTTCAACATAAGACAGTCCCGCCATTCCGGGAATTAACCCAGTGAACCTACGCTGCACGCCATCAATAGCAAGAATATCCTTCCTCAAATTTGGAGACCAAAACTGCACACAGTACTCATGGTGCGGTCTCACTCGGGCCCTGTACAACTGCAGAAGGACCTCTTTGCTCCTATACTCAACTCGTCTTGTTATGAAGGCCAACATTCCATTGGCTTTCTTCACTGCCTGCTGTACCTGAATGCTTCCTTCCAGTGACTGATGCACTAGGACACCCAAATCTCATTGTACATCCCCTTTTTCTAACTTGACACCATTCAGATAATAATCTGCCTTCCTATTCTTACCACCAAAGTGGATAACCTCACATTTATCCACATTAAACTGCATCTGCCATGCATTCACCCACTCACACAACCTGTCCGTCACCCTGCAACCTCATAGCATCTTCCTCACAGTTCACACTGCCACCCAGCTTTTTGTCACCTGCAAATTTGCTAACATTACTTTTAATCCCTTCATCCAAGTCATTAATGTATATTGTAAATAGTTGCGGTCCCAGCACCGAGCCTTGCGGTACCCCACTAGTCACTGCCTGCCATTCTGTCAAATATAAGTCATATACTATGATCTATCTTCTACTGTCACAAAGTATTTGTCATACTGGAGCATTGAGTCACACTCACCGGATAGGGAATGGATGCAAAAGAAGGGAAAGGTAGAGAAAGGTGGTATTCCCTGAAATATATCAGCTATTGAACCTAAAAAGTTGAATAGATCAACTTTGAGCATTTGTGTAAGAAGGAACTGGTTTAAACCGAAGATAGATACAAAACGCTGGAGTAACTCAGCTGGACAGGCAGCATCTCTGGAGAGAAGGAATGGGTGACGTTTTGGGCCAAGACCTTTGTTTGAACATTTGCTTTATTAAAACGTGACACCTGGTGTGAGCAAAACACCAAGTGCTGGAAAAACGGAACAGTTCAGGGATCAGGCAGCATTTGTAGAGGTAATGGAGAGAAAACAGGACAACTTTATCGGTCAGGACCTTTCTTCAGATTTGTTTTAAGGATTACAACAGGAGATGAGATGGCCAGAGGTATAGTCTAATCAGGCCTGTGAGGTGAAATGGAAAAGAGAAACTGGAGCCTGGTATTGGGGTGGTGGTGATCAAGTGGGTGGTTTGGAGGCACCAAAGCCTTCTCTTATGCGGGGTGTTGGTGGAAGGGTGATGGGGGAATTGGTATTGCAGCTCTGTGCTCATGTGGGATGGGGGGATGAATTTGGTGGAGAAAGGGGTGGTGGTATTGGCATGAATTTATTGTTGTCACATGTACTGAGACAAAAACTTTCTTTGCATACTATCCAGTCAAATACTATACGAGTACTATCAAGACCTACAACAGTTAGTGCAAAGAGAAAAATACCAGTGTGCAGAATACAGTGTTACAGCATAATAGGGTTACTGCTACAGAGAAAGTGCAGGAAAAAAAGTACATGAGCTGCAATGAGGTTGGATAGGAGATCAGGACTACACCCTTGCTTGTGGGAGGACTGTTCATAGTCTGATAAAAATGGGGAAGCAGCTGTCTCTGAATCTGATGGTATGTGCTTTCAAGCTTGTGTATCTTCTGCCTGATGGGAGGGAGAAGGGGGAGATGGCGGGGAAGAGAGAATGACCAGGATGAAAATGGTCTGAAATTATCTTGGCTATTTTCTTGAGGCAGCCTAAAGATGGAGTCAGTGGCATAGCTACTGGTCTGTGTGATGGACTGGGCTACAGCCACAATTCTGCCATTTCTTGTGATCTTGAGCAGAGCTGTTGCCAAACCAAGCTGTGATGCATCCAGATATGATGCTTTCTGCAGTGTATCTGTAGATGATGGTAAGAATTGTTGGAGACATGCTGAACTTTGGTCTTCAGAAGTAGATTCATTGGTGTGCTTTCTTGGCCGCAGCTCCAATATGATTTTCTCAGGGCAAATTCTTGGTGATATTTACACCAAGGAACATGAAGTTCTCAACAATTTCCATTATGACACTATTGATGCTGATTCAAGCATCTACACCACCACATTCCTGAAGTCGATAACTAACTCCATCTTGATGATAATGAGGAAGAGGCAAGGGGCAAGAGGCGGTGAAGAGGAATTCAGATACTGAAGCTCAACGTCAATACGGTGATTAACTTGTGGGAGAGAAGGACCTGTTTTGGTGAGGGGTAGGCTTGGAGAGTTAAAGGTAACTAAGGTTCTTAACGAAGATGCGTAAGGGTGTTGTGAAATATGGTCACAAATGTAATAAATTGGTTTCCAAATGTGTTACATGATTGAATTTCTAACAGCAATATTTACTCTCAATAAAAATCCCACTCTAGATGTGTTTGATTTTTTATCTGTCAATTACATGCTGCGTATTTAATGTACACGGCCACAAATATGATGTTTTTACATTCATTCTTATCTACACTGAATCACAGTTTAACGCCTCATTGTTCAGCAGAAAGGTCCAGTATTCTTATTGTTTACCAGCCTACAGGCACGCACATAAGCACTACAGCACACAAACTAAAACCTCTCTGGCCCGAGGTCACACTGGCAAAGACCGAGACTACAGCTGCCTGGCTCAAAGTACCCTTAAGTTATTTTTGCAGTGGGAACAGAGCAAATGTCTTTAGGAAATTACCCATATTATCTTTCCACAAAAGACATTTGCAGCACTGGAGACCTGGGTTCGATCCCGACCACGGGTGCTGTCTGTATAGAGTTTTATGTTCTTCCCGTGACCTGCGTGGGTTTTCTCCGAGATCTTCAGTTTCCTCTCACGCTCCAAAGACTTACTGGTATGTAGGTGAATTGGCTTGGTATAAGTGTAAATTGTCCCTAGTGTGTGTAGGATTGCGTTAATGTGCGGGGATCGCTGGTCAGTGCGGACTCAATGGGTCGAAGGGCCTGTTTCCGCGCTGTATCTTTAAACTAAACTAAACTAAACCTGACAAAGTAAAGAGTTCTGGAGGCCCAAAATCCAGATCTGAATGATTGCATTTTCTCACAACTTAACACAAAATTACAACTGCCTGTTAAAAAATACTTGTCCAATTCAAAGGTCTCAGCATGGCTGTGTCCTGGTTTAGTTTAGTTTATTGTCATGTGTACCGAGGTGCAGTGAAAAGCTTCTTTGTTGCGTGCTATCCAGTCAGCGGAAAGACTAAACATGATTCCAATCAAGTCGACAACAGTGTACAGTAGGGTTGCCAACTGTCCTGTATTAGCTGAAACATCCCGTATTTTGGGCTAAATTGGTTTGTCCCGTACGGGACCACCCTTGTCCCGTATTAGGCCCAGTGAAGGGGGGGCGCTATAGGCCCGGATACTGTATGTCCAGACACTGTAGGCCCGGACAGTGTAGGCTGACGGAGTATGTTTGGGGAACGGGGCCGAGTGTGTTCGCTGAACAGAGGTTGCGTAGCAACCCGCCTCCTGGCCTGGGCAGCCACCATTGGTGGAGCAGGAGCACGTGGCCGCTGGCTAGGTGAGGTTATGTGGGGTGCGGGCGGTGACGTCACATTTTGTCCCTCATTTGGGAGTTAGAAAGTTGGCAACCGTAGTGCACAGATACAGGATAAAAGTACTAGACAGATCTGAGAGGTGATTGAAGAGCATAGTTAGAGTAAGAAGTGTTGCTGTTGGAGTAAAGGTTTAAAAGAGTGGTGCGATTGTAATGAATAATTGTCGACCCACTTCTGGGACCTGCATTCAGAGAGTCACCTGGCTTGGATGACACCTCCACCTTACCTTGCTCAGGCTGATCCTCCAGAAATAGGGGTTGCAAAAGTTATTTATCACATTGTAGTTAATGTCAGGCATGTAATTTAGTCATAGAATCATATAGCACGGAAACAGGTCCATCAAATCTGTATTGACCATCCACCATGTGTTTACACTAATCCCATATTTTTATTCTCCCCACTTTGCCAGCAGCCTCCCCTCATCTAAACATCAGGGCAGATTTACTGTGGTCAATTAACCTACCAATCCGCATATCTTTGGGAAGTGAGGGAAATTGGAGCACTGGGAGGAAATCCATGCAGCGATATGAGAACCTGCAAACTCTAAAACTGAGACTAACGGTGGCTAGGATTGAACCCAGGTCACTGGCAATGTGAGGTAGGTATTGGCTCTACTAGCTGAGCCTCCGTTCCTATCCTTCAGGATGATCATGAAAGAGTAAAACGATGCGAAACTGAGGAGGAAAATTCCCCAAATCCCAATAGCTACTCAGCAACCCCTAAAAATGCATGCTATTCTAGATGAGCACGCTTACTTTTCAGCCAATAGTTTACAGCTTTAAATAGCACTGCAGGAAAGTGTACATTACCTTAGGCTTAACCGTCAGTGCTGTACTGAGGGACTGCAATATTAAATTACAACAGTAAACCCAGGACCTCCTGATTCAGGTGAATGCAAACAGTCTCATAACATTGTCCCAAGAAATTTAGAGATCACACCTGGTTTGCCGAATAGCATTCTACCCTAACCGATTACATGATAACCAAACTAACTGATCATTCAACTCCTGCAGGGTGCTC
Organism: Rhinoraja longicauda; assembly: GCF_053455715.1. Taxonomy (NCBI): domain Eukaryota; kingdom Metazoa; phylum Chordata; class Chondrichthyes; order Rajiformes; family Arhynchobatidae; genus Rhinoraja; species Rhinoraja longicauda. The sequence goes on along the minus strand of NC_135963.1, from coordinate 28,801,660 downwards.
AGTTTATCCACAGCCAACAATGCTTACACCTCAAAGGCAGTAGCTCACTGATATGAATGGCTTCATTGAATCATCAGGATGTAATAGGCCATGACGTGAATGCAAGTTAATTCATTTCAAGATGAAGGACAAAGGTTTGAAAGAAAACGTACATTTGGCATTGAATGAAAAAGCAGACTGCTTTGTTATTCCACAATGTTCTCATCAATCAAGCGGTGCTCATAACTGAAAAGAACAATTCTGAATCTTAAACAGACATTACCACCAACATGTATAAATATTTAGAATCCCATTGAAAGAATCAAACACCAAACCTCTTACTGCTGCATGCCATGACAAGATCAGTGTTTGCCTTCCATGCGTCTATTCATGTTGACCTGTACATCAAAAAATTGTTTAAAAATAAAAGTTTCCAGGGGATTTTAACTGTCAATGGAAGAAAAATGGTAGGTTTCATCTAAAATGTGAACAGGTATTTAACCTGTATAAGCTCTTAATCATCTGACAGCAGAGTTCATCATCAGCGCTTGTCTTTTTCATGAGCAAAGAACAAGCTGTTGAAGGAACTTCAGCAGGGCAGGCAGCATCTGTGGAGGGAAATGGTCCTGACCTATAACACCGTCTCTCCATTGCCCACTACAGATGACCCTCTGAGTCCCTCCAGAGGTTTGTTTTTTGCTCATGATTCCAACATCTACAGTCTCTTGTTACTCCTTGTCCTCTCCATGCTTCAATGTCAGCTGCACATACTGTAATTTCTGTCCATTTCAACTTGCAATATTGTCTACTGTCTTTGGCAATTTTTCCCATTGAAACAAATATCAAACACTACAGAAGGTTTGAAAATAGACTGGTGATCTTTTGTGGGACCACATATTATATAAAGATGTATTTCATTTGAAGATAGACACAAAATGCTCCAGTAACTCAGTGGGACAGGCAGCATCTCTGGAGAGAAGGAATGGGTGACATTTTGGGACGTCACCCTTCTTCAGACCCTTCTTCAGTATTTCATTTGTTTGTTACTATTTCTATCAATCCAGATATCCAGTTCATTTATAAGTTCTGCTCATTATAATTCCACTGATGTTTCACTATGTGTGTGAAGTTTTGGTTTATAGTTTATCAAGACTTCCTTCCTCCATACTGCAATACGGTTAACTGCCATCATAAAAGCACTTTGCTTTAAAAAGAACCTTGTTGCTATAAAAGTCCCCTGCCATGTTACATTCTCTGGTGTATTCTGTAGGTCCTGGTGTACGTTCTTTCATCTGTGTCAGGGAATCATTTCACTTTGTTTCCAAGTCATACTTGCTTGCCATGATTTCCTCACTGCCTGCTCCTGAAACAAGCCGATCCCTGGAGTCTTTACTACACCACAATTGTTCCTCTGATTTACATTTCATCCTTTGTGCTCACTCCATCACCCAGTGAAACCACTCTTAAATTATCCTCCCATGGTGATTTCTCAGGCCTGGTACTGGAAAGATGTCATGATAGAGCTGTTGGGAGCTTGGAGATTAGATTTAGATCTACAAGTGCCAGGATGATCACTGGACTGGTCACCTTCTAAAGATCAGATCCGTGCAAAAGAAGGGCTTGTTTAGCTGTGCTCAACACTCTATACTCTGAATTGAGCGTAACACATTGCAATAATTTCAAAAAGCTTGTTAGGGTGATACTGCTACAGTGAACCTTGCCTTGCCTCGTGTTGCCTTCATCAGCCTTCATCCCCATGATCTGCCATTTCCCACACTCTCCCTCATTAATGATCGAGAAAGTTTCTTCATCACGCAAGTTTAGGGTCTTCAGTAATCTTGTTCCTTCATGAGTGCACTTCCCTGATCCTTTTTCTCCTGTTCCCCTCTGGCATTGTACAGTTATAGCACATCAATGATGATATTTCTTTAACCCCATGTCAGGCCATGTCGTTTGTAACAATAGGACCATTAGGATCCTCTCCATCAACAGTACATTATCTGGAGCAAAAGTAAGTTAAAGTTTCCACCGGAAATTGGGTATTTTAATTATTTAAATAAAAGACGAAGACAGGTATCCTGATAAACCAACTGCAAACTGCCCAGGAAAGAGTATTATGTAAAAATGAATTACAATTTAAACAAATATCAAACAAGATGAGTGGATTGAAATATTGCATAATGCATGGAACATCATCTGGGTTACTGAATTATTCTGGCACAATTTTTTTCAAGTTGTGTACATTGGGTTTTTTAATGGGTACTTCTCAGTAACTTATTAAAGCTACCCAGTGCCAAATACGAGAGTCCAAGGCAAGTCCAGCTTTTACCAGGCTGTTAATAGTGTTGACCAGTTTGATGGCAACATTTGATCTTCCCTCTCATCACAAAAAGGAAATCCCTATTGCAAAAAGGGTATTTCTGCTGCTACTTGTTGTCTGGGAACCGTGTTTGTGGAGCCAATAAAAGGTTACTAGTACAACACTGGCTTTGTATACTTATCTCTTTTGATCTACCCGTGGGATTAGGGGAAAATGAAAGTGAGGAAATGCATGCAAATATTTTCAAGTCCAGGAAAACGGAACACCGTCTGCCTTCCTTTAGCTGAGCCTTGGGATTTGATGCTAGTGGGGAGCTAAATAGGGTCAACTTCCAGGTGCCTCCAGCTTTTAAAAATTCCTTCAGTTTCATCCAATGAACTATTTCACTTGAGGGTGAATCTTGAAATGACAACATTGCTACTATCTTGTCCATCCTCTGCATACTGAGCTAAAATGGTTAACTCCTTGGCATGAAAATAACTGTCCTGATAAAGTTCTGCACCTACAAGCCAAGTATGAGTGGTTGAGTGCTTAAAATTTGTAGTCTAGTGGATGGAGGTGGTCTGAGATGATAAAAATAAGGGCTATGGGTTTCTCAAATGCCCAATTATTATAACTTTTATTCTCTTCCACACAAGAAAAACTCATTTCAAAAACCAATTGTAGTAAACATCACTTCAATGTTACGTTTTTAACCAATCCCATGACAGGTACAGATCTTTACTGGTTGATAAAAGCAGCTCTGTGAACGGGACTCTATTTGAACAGGCTCAGCTGAAATTATATCATAAAAGCTTTGGAAAGTTGAATGGCAGGGTCCTAGAGCACCATAAAGGTGCTGCCTTTATCCCTAAAATTTAGAAATAATCCTTGCTGGCTTCCAAGTCCATTGCTGCAGTGTATTCATCCAATCACTAAGTAGGAAAATTGTAACAAGCGATCTTAATACACCATTGATTTTCCAATGTCCAATGACATCATGGAAGATTTTTAAGGTAACTACTTCTATTAAAGTCATATTCTCATATGCCTTCACTTTACAAAATGTTACCACTCACTAATGTAAAATTATTAATTGATCTAGCTTCAACTACTGCTTCTACTCTAGGCATGTAGGTGTTTCCTGACTCCACTTTGCTTATCCACTAGCTTAATATATTAACATTTCTTTGCAATTTAATGAAACTATTAATGCTACTTAGAATACTGCTTGTTTTTTGTGCCATTGGCAAATATGGATATCTGGTTTGTAATTCCTTCAGGTAAATTATATATAAATCTGGAAAATATTTAAATCTTCAGCAGTTTTTTCAGGGGTGCCACCATCCACATCTATCCAATGTAAATAAGATGAGTATCCCATATCCTTATCGCCTGATACTGGATGATGGAAACACTCAAGTGGGGATACGGCACCTGTCTTTCTGTCTCTTCCCTTCCCACCACCCCTTTCAAGTGAAATGAAATCTGTATTTTCTTGCAATCTATTCCACTGCATTTCATTTTCACAAAAGGGTCCTCTCTACACTGGAAGAATCAAACAAAGATGTGGGGAACCTGCATTCAGTCTACAATGGTAACCTATAGCTTTCTATCACCTGCATTTTTATTCTCTCACCCACTTTCACTCTTACCAATCATTTTATGGGCTGTATTATTAAAAGCAAATCCCCATGGAGCGTGCGGAACAGTGCATCATCTTCTGCCTGGGCATGTTTAGGCTTCCGGATTCAATATTGAATTCTGTAATTTCAGGTAACTTGCTTTCTCCATCTGTACAGAATGGTTCAAGTCATCCATTTGTGATGTTGCTCAGTTTTCCTCTCTGCATTAATACAGCCTGATATGCTGGGCATGCCATACACCCCTGCATTTCCCTATTTTTGACGTTAATTTGTCTGTTCCAACTATCCGACTGCCCTAATTTCACAACTTTTATGAACAGAAAACCATGTTTCTCTCTCTATAATTGCCCCTATTCATCAAAATGTGGTTAACTTTGCTTGGGTGTTTTATGATTTTCTAAATGTCGTAACAAGAGGAGTTGAGTATAGGAGTAAAGAGGTCCTTCTACAGTTGTACCGGGCCCTGGTGAGACCGCACCTGGAGTACTGTGTGCAGTTTTGGTCTCCAAATTTGAGGAAGGATATTCTTGCTATGGAGGGCGTGCAGCGTAGGTTCACTAGGTTAATTCCCGGAATGGCGGGACTGTCGTATGTTGAAAGGCTGGAGCGATTGGGCTTGTATACACTGGAATTTAGAAGGATGAGGGGGGATCTTATTGAAACATATAAGATAATTAGGGGATTGGACACATTAGAGGCAGATAACATGTTCCCAATGTTGGGGGAGTCCAGAACAAGGGGCCACAGTTTAAGAATAAGGGGTAGGCCATTTAGAACCGAGATGAGGAAGAACTTTTTCAGTCAGAGGGTGGTGAAGGTGTGGAATTCTCTGCCTCAGAAAGCAGTGGAGGCCAGTTCGTTGGATGCTTTCAACAGAGAGCTGGATAGAGCTCTTAAGGATAGCGGAGTGAGGGGGTATGGGGAGAAGGCAGGAACGGGGTACTGATTGAGAGTGATCAGCCATGATCGCATTGAATGGCGGTGCTGGCTCGAAGGGCTGAATGGCCTACTCCTGCACCTATTGTCTATTGTCTATTGTCTATTCCACTGCTTCTGTATTAATGGATTCCAGCATTTACTAATGAACAGAAGTTGGACTTGCTTTGTTAATCCTTTCTCAAAAGGGGCCTTTACATTTTGTAATTTCATGAATCGCAGAATTTTAGAAGATCACAATCAGTTTGCAAGCACATCTTTTAAGTGCCCAGAAACAAGCCATGGGGTGCAGGCAACTTGTCCGCTTTGGTCCCATTAGTTATGGCCCATTATTTCCAGAGAAGGTTCTGTTTTTCATACTACAGCATACATGACACACATCTTTGTATAGGAAGAAAGCTAGGAAGTGGCCGCACTAAAGATTCTTGCTGTTCCTCTCATAGAAGCAGCAACTCTGAAGAAACTTAGGTCATGTTGCAACATTGAAGATTCTAATGGGTAGAGAAACACACAAACAATAGTTACGGATTGGGTGGTTCCAGACTCTTGGATTTCAAGAAGTAAATGACTGCAAATGAAGTGTGGAACTAAATGAAAGTGTTAACATATAAAATACATAGCTTTGTATTGATGTGGAGCACCAGTTGCATCAGTTTCTGATGTGGACAGTAATTCCTCACTGCCCACGCTGTAATGTTTTGCACATCTTCGACTTCTGTGTCAGGCACTTCCACACTAGAGTTACCCTAAAAGTCATATAATGGTGCAACCTTCATTGAACTTAGCATCGAGAACCATCGTGATTCTCCACTGTAGGCCTGGATTCACATTCCCTCTGGCCCCTCAAATTCACACCAACCAAATAACCCCTTTTGTAGTAACAAATGGTAAAAGGCCATCAGGATGCAGTTGGGTGAAGGACCTCAGGATTTAAGAGCAAAGCTGTTTTACCTAAAAAAGCTCACATAAAGTAGTGGAGGAACTCAACGGGCCAGGCAGCATCTGCCGAGGGAATGGACAAGCAACCTTTCACACGAAACATCACTTGTCCGGGTCTGGGTCAGACAGCACCTCCACGGATGCTGCCTTACCCGCTGAGTTCCTCTAGCACTTTGTGATTTGCTCAAGATTCTGCCATTCCGAATGCTTCGCTACTTTACCTGTTGACCCAAGTAGCCAATGGGATGGGAGAAAGGACAAAATGTTGATGGGGAACATAGTCCCTCTTCAGAAGGCAACTCAAAGAATGAAAATACTTTGGCCTTAAACTATATGGCTCGGTAAGACAATGTTTTAAATGTTGCAGGATTTTGTCTCTTAGAGTGCTGATGACCTGGAGATGAACGTCACCTAATTGTCTGTTTTCAGTTGTAACATTAGACTGGATTTGGCTGTGTCTATGAATTGCAGTTCTGTGCTTACTCTGATAACCAGGCACTTTCCAGCAGGGGTCACTACATGGTGGTCATGAACAGAAAACCTGGCTGATATTTATCTAGCTAGTGTGATAGTTTACAGGTTAATGTGATCAAAATCACCAGTAGCTCCAGAGATCAACTAAGTCAGGAGAGTTCATCAATTCCAGAACATTTGGTTCTCCATGCAGCCCAGTAGGAGAGTGAGGGATGCGTTTACGCACTAAGTCATCAAGGAAAGGAGTTGTTGCTAAGAACTTCTGCTCGCTGGATCCGTTACTGTTTGAAAAGAATTAAGATATTTAAATCACGTAACACCATCTGGCAAACATTTATTTTACAACATCCTGTTGAATAACAGAATCTAGAAAAGACTGAACCAGACTTGAATGTTGTCTAATACATATTGCACTATCTAAATGTAATCAACAGACACCAGAAGATTTGTCTCTGAGATATTGAAATCATTGTCTTGAAAAATGTTGCTTGCCCAAGAGTTATTAAAGTATGTTTGCAGAATGTCAAAAGGCTATCAGCCTTGTATGAAAAAAATTAACTATTACATCACCTTTACTAAACAACAATGTAATGTTTGAAGAACAATGTGGCCTTTGCTGACTTATTAGCTGGGAGCTACACGTGAGAACATGCCACGTATCTGGTAATGATACAACATCACTATAATCAGTGAACTATCAGTGCACTGGTACCAAATTACCACTTACATACGGACCAAAGTAAAATAATTATTTTAATTCGAATTTTAGAAATTTATTTATAATTAATTATTAAATAATTATTTTATTTGCAGAAGAAAGTATCTTCCGGATATGATTGAATAATGACAACTCTACCAGACTAGTAATTTCAAAATACAATTAAAATCCCCACACCAGGGTGTTTTGAAAATCTCAATCCAGTTTAAAAGCAAATATGAAAATATAATCCTGTTTTCAGAATGTAACCGCAAGGCTGTCAGGTTGCTGCCGATTCAATCATGTACTTTGGATAAGGAAATTTGCCGTTATTATCAAGTCTGGCCAGCGTGTGACTTCAGTCTCACACCAATGTTGGCCAACAATTCGCCGTTTTCTCAACTGGTTTAACAAGCCGATCAGGGTTGAAGACGGCCCAGCACTTTGTCAGGGAAACTCTGGGAGAACAATACACGCAGCTGTGTATCTATGTCCCAAGACTGTTTCTTCAACATAACTGGAAATTAAAAGCAGCTACTCTTGTTCTGAAAGGTTTTAAACCAATCACAGCTAGCAAAGTCTGCCAGGCATACAGTAAACACTCAGTACAAAAATCACATAGATTCTAAAGAGGATGAATATTGTACTTTGACTGAAAATCCTTCTTAATACAGACCCACTTTAGAATTCAATTAGTAGCGTTTGTCCAGGTTCACAGGCAAAGGACTTCAAGAACCAAAATCCTTTTATCAAGGCCAATTAGCTTGAAGCCAGAGCATTTTGTATGTGAATAAATTTTTCTTAAACTAAAAACACTATTTCATTAAAGCAGGGAGGCCGTGACGAGAGTCGGCCAAAGGCTGCGAGATGAAAGGCTCTCTTGGAATATGTTTAAGTCATGCCGAATGCTCAATGAGCTGAGAGTCTGAAGCATCAATTGTGGCATTAAGTCCGCTCCTTGATCAAACAGAAGAAGCATGCAGTGCCACACCCTCCCCATATATTCCTGGCATTCTCTGTCCACTGAGCTCTTCAGCTTTCTTTCACCACTAAATAGTGGAAAAATTACATTGATTTACACTTCACAGGGTAGGCGACAAGAGAAGGAGCTAAAGATGAAACACATTCCAAAAACCACACTGCTTTGAAACCGGTTGTGTGCCGATATACTACTTTCCTTCCAAGAAACCTTCCTTTGAAAAATGTCTCTATGTTCTCTGTGCTGCTTAGAACATATATCTGCTCTTAAGAGACAAAGCTCTTGGCAGGTTTTCGGAAAGCACTGAGGGGGTTCATCAAAAACCTCCCTAAAACAAGTAAAAACAAAGCACTGTCTGTCCCCCAGGCAGATTTAACTTTTATAATAGCTGGAGGCTGCTTTCATGAGCTGGATTAACTCGTGAAAGTTGTTGCACATTGAATTTGTCCAGTCCTGTGTAATTCTGCTGCACCTGTTGTTAAAATGTTTCCATATTTAAGATAGAAATATTAATTTATTCCAATATTAATTCCTGATAGCAAAGTTAATACTTCTGATAATTATTGTTTGGAATTCAGACTTAATTTTGCAATATTAATCTTTCTCGTCGCTTTCGGCTAGACTATACTCTCTGATAGTTTGCCTCCAGTCCAATAGCTACTGCGCTTCTTTGCCCTTAGTTTTTACAACCGTTGTGTTCTGCTACCCAAGCAGAATGTGGGGTGCTGTTTCTCGAGTTTGTATTTGGCCTCACGCTGGCAATGGAGGAAGCCCAGGATAGAAATGGCAGCGTGAGAGTGCGAAGAGGAGTTAAAATGATGAAAAACTAGGAGATGTAAGCTTTGGTGGATCGACGAACATCATTCCTTTGTTTTCCCCTCTCTTCCCCTTTGCCACACCTATTTCTCCCTTCCCCTTCCATGCATCGCCTTCCACAAATATTCCTTCCTCTGACTTCACAGTTCATATCCATATCCATATCTCACACTTTTTAAATTTTCATGCCGAGCCTTTGTTCAAATATCTGCCAATCAAACCCCTCATCACCTGTATCCTTGCCAGAATTTATCTTGCCTTCATTCTCTATTCCAGCTTCTCTCCCTCCCACCCCCCCCCCCCCCCCCCCACAACTACAATCAGTTCTGAAGAAGGGTCTTGACCCAAAATGTCTCCTGTCAATGTTCTCTAGAGATGCTGCCTGATTTGTTGAGTTGCTCCAGTGGCAGGGCAGCATGGTGGAGAAGCGGTAGAGTTGCTGCCTTACAGTCCCATAGACCCGGGCTCAATCCTGACTACGGGTGCTGTCTGTACAGAGTTTGTACATTCTTCCTGCGACCACGTGGCTTTTCTCCGGGTGCTCTGGTTTTGTGCTACATTCCAAAGACGCGCAGATTTGTAGGTTAATTGGCTTCAGCAAAATTGTAAATTGTGCCCTGTGTGTAGGATAGTGCTAGTGTATGGACAGGGTGATCAATGGTCGGCACGGACTCGGTGGGCCAAAGGGCCAGTTTTGGTGCTGTATCTCTAAAGTCTAAAGTAAAGTCCAGCACTTTGTGCCTTTTTTGTAAAATAGCATCTGCAGTTCCTTGTGCCTGATTGTTGAGCTTCATTCAAATGTGCTGTTATCAAGAATAGTATCTTTATGCACCTGCTTAAAAAAGCACTGGTCTTTAGTGACCAGAGGTCATAGCCTCAAAATTAAAGGGCGTTCTTTTAGAAAGGAGGTGAGGAGGAACTTCTTTAGTCAGAGGGTAGTCAGTGGAACTCATTGCTACGGGGGCTGTGGAAGCCAATTCAGATGATATTTTTAAAGCAGAGATACACAAATTCTTGATTAGAACAGCTGTCAAGGGTTATGGGGAGAAGACAGGAAAGTGGGATTAGGAGGCAGAGATCAACCATGATTAGACTTGATGTGCTGAATGGCCGAATTCTACTCCTACAACTTGTGAATTGGTGAACATCACAACGACTATGTCAATTGGAAAGGAGAGAGAAAAAATATAGGAAAAAACTATCAAATAAAGAAACTCTCAGCAGAATGAAAGCTAAATAAAATGCCTGTTGATCACATCATCAAGACTTGGTAGAAGATCCCTTTGGTTGTAGACAGATTCACATTTAACCTAAGCAGGATATTACAGCCACACATGATGGTTTGCAAGAATGCCAATGATTTAATTACAAGGTCATCCTTTCTTAACTTCTATCAAGAACTGAACACTATTTCTCAGTTTATCTATTTTTCTCGTAGCACAAATCACTCTCCAGGATTATATGATCCAGTTGGTGGATGACTTTCAGGTGAGACGGAAAATGTTTTGTATGGGAGATCTTATGCACAAAATAAAATTTAGCAGCTCACTCAATGAAAAGAAGAAATTGAGGGTGTAGGCATTGAAAATCAACATAAAGTCATGAAACTTTTCAGTTACCTGAACTTCCACTGTGCTTCCAACGTAAGTCAGGCTTTGTGATGTAAGCTGAACACTACATAGACATATTTAGCTTGTGTATTCTGTAATTCTCACTCATTCAAGGAAGAAAATGGCTCTTTTAAATTTTATTTCATGTTACTAATATAAAGATCAAAGCCTGAACTTGATATCAGTACCAAGAAATCTTTTGAAAATGTTTCCATTGAAGATATGTATTCATTCATAAATATCAGAAGTTTGGCAGCTTTTGCTTGTGTGTTTGTGTGTATGTGTGCGTGCATAAGTGCGTGTGTGCATGCGTGTGTGTGTGGCCAGTGTGTCTTCAGATAGCTCGGGTTACATAAAAGTTCCTTATTTACTGCTCGATTTCATGCTTTGTATCTATTAGAATCTCAAAATGAAAAATTGTACAGACGAGCGGAAATTTAGTTTAATTTTCCAGTTTCCTCGCCAAATATTAGAAAACCTAATATAACCCACCAAAAAATAAATGGCAAGAACATAACAATAAAGTAAAGCAAAACTGATTATATTTGTGTTGATTTCAGATACAGGAAGAATATTGCTGGGCAAAATTCTGCATGATGACCAAACCTCAGAAAAGCAAAATATAAGACATTGTACATTTTTGTCAGAAAAATTAGCACACTAAGGTAGTCACCTGAAGGTTTTTTTTCAAGAGATAAAGTATTACGACTGCAACAAGACAGAAAATCAAAGGCTCACTGAATTTGCAAGTTGCCAGAACCAGAGGCATATTCATGAGATGGATACGAATTTGGTCAATGGTGGATGGATCTAGACACAATCTTTTTAATTCCCAGCTCTGCAGAAAAAGTCACCTCATATTTTGGAGATGGCCAGTTTCCATTATAACCATGCTTCCAGTACTTCGCCACCCACTGCAATGCTCCGTGCTAAGAAAGGCATTCTGTGCAATTTGGACTCAATGGATTCCTTTGCGAAATGAGGAAGAATGATCATCTCCCCTAAAATGTCAAGAACTTTATGAGATCGATATTTAGAAATGTTGAGGTTTAAATTGTGTTGTCTCGAGGTGGATGTAGAGCTTGTGAGAGAAAAACAATGGATGCACATTACATCTGATTGCAATTTTATGTTGCCTATTAATTTACATAAGCACATAATGTAGCCAGTGTTAATCATGTTGTTGAGTACCTGTGCATCTCGGAAAAGCAGGAGAGCCCAGGGCCCAATATCATAAGACGTTAGATCCACTTAAAGGCAGCCTGTACTTCATAAGTCAGTAGACACAAAATGCTGGAGTAACTCAGTGGGACAGGCGGCCTCTGGAGAGAAGAAATGGAAGACCCTTCTTCAGACTGAGCTTCATAAGCAGGTGGTGCTCAGAATCACTCCAGAACTCATCCCAACTTGGGATTGATTAGAAATTGCACAAAGTGGCAGAGGGCAGATGCAACATTTTTCAGAACTGTGCTGTGCATTTTTGTGGGGCAGGTAAAGAAGTGCAAAGATGTGTTTTTTTAGTGGGGTGAACACGGGAAGCTTTTCCGACAACCTGTCAGATTGCAGTGGCATCAGAAAGCCATGAAGGCAGATATCAGAAGCCAGGTCCAGAGTGCGATGTCTGATAGGGGTCAAAAGCACCTGTTGTCAAGCTCGGAGAATACACCTCATGTAGAGCACCAGCAGCATCAGGAACCGATTAAAGCACCACATCCAGTTCCCAGCCACCAACAATCTTTGTTCATCAGGACTCCCAACTAAATTTCATGGATTGAATTCAAGGATCAGGGCTCGCTGATTGTTTCCAGGATAAATGACATCAGCTGGCCTGTTGCGCAACTAATGTCTGCACACCAGCTGGATGGCGGGAAGTATCTCTCCTACCATGTGGTGCCCACAAAGGGATGTAAAATGCTGCATTCAGCAACTGCAGCAAGGGAAGCCTGCTGGGTTTGTAAAGCTGTGCACACAATTCACCTGCTACTCTCCAGCAGGGGAGAACAAAATGTAATCATTATTCTCTATATCAAGAGCAGTAATGACCTCCCTAATCAAAATGTAATGGCTAAATACAAGATGTTGCAGATATCTTTACCTCCAGCCTGGAAGAAGCCCAATACCAATATGGAATTAAAGAATACCCAAAACAACATGTACTGGGGACCTGGACATTGCGGCCATTGAGTAATGTATTTGCTAGAAGAGACAAAATAGAATCTCTCAGACAGACCACATTGCAGCTAAACACATTGTAGTGGATCTCAATGTCTGGCCAAAAGCTAAAATGGACTTGTGGCCAAAACTGCAGAATGATATTTAGCCCAAGAACCTGGGTGTCACTGCAATCTCTCAGGTTGTCAGGAAAGCTTCCTGCATTCTCCCCACGACAGGATGCAGTGCATTAAGCAGTTCCTGAGACTGCTGGTGCTCTTTACGAGAAGCATTCTTCAAGCTTGTCAACAGGTACTTTTGATCCTTATCAGTTGCAGCACTCTGGATCTGGCTCCTGCTATCCACCTTCATGCTTTCTGATGCCACTGCAAACTGACAGGTTGTCAGGAAAGCTTCACTAAAACACACATATTCCCACCTCTCCACGTGCTCCAGAGATATTCAATGCAGATCTGAACATTTTTGGAAGATAGACACAAAATGCTGGTAGCAGCTCTGGATAGAATTAATAGGTGACGTTTCTGGTCGAGACCCTTCTTCAGACCCGACCTAAGGTGCTGCCTGTCCCGCTGAGTTACTCCAGCATTTTGAGTCTATCTTCAGTGTAAACTAGCATCTGCAGTTCCTTCTTGAACATGTTTAGATCTGCCCTCTGCCACTTTGTGCAGCTCTCATTCATCCCAGGTCGGAATAGGTTCCGAGCACCACCCAGTTATGACGTACAGGTTACTTTTAATTGGATCTAATGTCTCATGATATTGGATTATACTGCTCTCCCTGGGCTCCACTTCTCCGTTCTGATGTGCACAACTGATCCACAACCTGATTAGCATTCTATGGTTATGTACATTGATACTCCATCACAAATTCTACTTGAACCTTTGGGGAATAATTCAGTTTAAAACTCACTGTTTCTAAATATCCATCTCATAGGTTTCTTGATATATTAGGGGAGATGATAATTCTTCCTCTCATTTTTTATAAGGAGTGTAGAAACCACTGGAAACCCAATAGTAAATTCCATGGGAATCAGGTTTAAAGGCTTACTGAAAACTAATTGTGCTGAAGCGACCTTATACTGGTCACCAAATAAAAATGAAAAATGAAGAAATCAAACTTCTCATTGATATCTCATGACCTGTGTAATATCTCATACTCTACATATGACATTATCAGAAGGTGGACTCTTAATAATAGTTTTCTGAGTATGCCATGTCTATATTCCTGGCATGCAAAGATAGACAAGGTTGCCAGTGGTGACTTTGAAAATTAATGTTTGAAGGTTTTCCAATCTGACTTTATCTTGCACTAAACGTTGTACCCTGTATCCAGTTTCTGTACACTGTGGACGGCTTGATTGTAATCATGTGCAGTCTTTTCACTGATTGGATAGCACGCAATGAAAAAACTTTTCACTGTAGCTTGGTACACGTGATGGTATTAAACTACACTAAACTAAACAATTATCCACTTTTCTCATCCATGTGCCGATGCCTTTCCAAAGCTAGGCAGATAAGGGTAAGCAGACATCTCTCCTGTTTACCTCCAACATTAAATCATGCTTCTCAATGGGAATTCTGAATAGCAATTAAAAACATGAAACAACAACTAATATGTTCTCCCTTGCTGAGGCTTAAAAGCAATTGAAGTTGTCTAATCCTGGTGTTATCAGCCAGAACACTGACCAGCAATTGAACCCGGTACTGCCAAGTTTGTCTGACAATTTTACCAGAAGAGCAAGTGAGGGCGTTGTGTAAATGAAATATAATGTCACATACAATGGAAGGAATCTATTGTAACCTTCACTGTATTACATACCTAAACCTTCTGCAGCTCAATACACTCAGCATGGCAACAGCAACGATTTGTTGCACAGAAAATGGAATCGATAGATGGATGCAATACTGATAACTATTTTCAAATTGTTCCGACTTTCATTTAGGGTTTTGTTGACAATTTAAGTTCCAGCTGTGTAGACACAATATTTCTATCTTATCTGAGGCAGTGATCATTTGCAACATAAAGCAGTCACGTTTAATTAATCAGTTGCATGACAAGTTTGTTGATTGGACGTCATACAGCTGATTAATTAAATGCGTCTCCAGTTGAGTCCATTTTTCCATCTGTTGACTTTCTAATGATAAGACTCGGTTAGAAAGATAGCTGGCGGTTAGCTGTTCCTTTCATTTTATTTATTCATTTTTCATGACCTGGCTGTAGATGGCAAGATCAACATTTATTTTGCATCCATGCCAACCTTGCTTTATAGCTAAGATAATTCCTTTTTGCCTTTGTTTTGTCCCATATCCATTTAAATCTTTTCTATCCAAGTACCTGTGACACATCACTGGTCACAGGTCTCCAATCAGAAAAATAGCCCTCCTCTATTACTCTCTGGCTCCATCCCCAAGCTAATTTTGAATCCAGTTTGTTATCTCACCCTGGATCTCAGGTGTTCTAACCTTCCAGACAAGCCTTATCACGTGCGGTCTTTGCAAAGGCCTTGATAAAGTCCTAAAGTAAATGCCCACTACCCTGCCCACGCCCATCCTTTTGGTGACTTCTTCAAAAAAAAAAATCAAATTCTGGCAAGGACTCTAACCGTGCTATTGGAGCTGGAGTTCCAGAATTTTGACACAGTTACAATGTGATACATTTCTAAGTCATGATGGTGCACAACTGAGACGGGAACCCACTGATGACAATTTTTCCATACAACTACATTCACAGATTTGGGAGTTGCTTTTAAAGTAGCCTGGATGAGTAACTGCAGTGCATTTAATTTAAGGGCCACCATGCAACTCTAGTGAAGGGAATGAAAGTCATCATTGTGGGATGTTATCTGTGGGACCGCGTCATCATGGCTTTCTAAATATATTGAAATGAACTCTTTCTCAACATACCCATGAATTTCTTTAAAAATAACTTATTCCTATCTTTTTAATTACCCACATTTCTAATACACCTTACTCCTAAAGTGGCAGTCTTTTAGCACGGAAGACGTTAGCCTAGGTTTTCCTGCTACTTGTCTACTGCCCACGTTTATTGCCTGTGGTCACAATGCAGCTGAATTCTGAAGGGTGGTCTTGTTAGGTACTGTTCCACATAAGATCCTGTGCAGAAAAGTGAAGAATAGACCTCACTCACCATACCATCTGGAAACCTCTAACAGCTTATCCAAAGCTAAGCTGGCTCTCAACATTTTCACAGCGTGTAAGTTAAAGTAACATTAAATGAAGAATTGTTATAAGAAACATTATTAAAATTAAATATAAATTCAGCAAAAATATGCAACCATACTTAAATAATTAAAAAATAATAAATAACAATTAGTGGAAGAGATCTCATTGCATTTTCCTCTTTCTTCCCTGCCAAATCCACTTTGAAATTAGTAGACCTGGATCAGATTTCACAGCATAAAATGCCCAAGTCCATCAAACGCATGGCCCTCTCCACCATCAAAAACATGAGGTGCTGCCTCAAGAAGGTGGCATCGATCATCAACGATTCCCACCATCTGGGCCATGCCCTCTTCATGCAGTTACCATCGGGCAGGAGCTACAGAAGAAGCCTGAAGTCCCACACCACCAGGTTCAGGAACAGCTACTTTCTTATAATCATAAGGTTCTTGAACCGACCAGCACAATCTTAATTCTCCCCCAACAATGTAACTAAGTGCTGAGGAATCTCGGCCAGATCGAGCTCCACTGCTTGATTCCACAGTGAGTCTCCTGGTGGTACTCCACTCTGAAATGGATTGACCGAGCTCAGTTAGAAAGTTTTAGATTTCCATAATTGTGGAGGAATTCTAAAATTTACTAGCAATTACACAGAGAAATGATAGTGTTGTCATGCAGAACTGTCATCATTTACCCACAAAATCAAGGCCAATATATCTTTTTTTCCCACTATTACCGATCTACAGACAAGCAGTCCCATAAAACCAGGCATCAACTTTTCAGGTTTCTCCTAAGACGGCAGAATGGTACAGAACTTACAAAATGATGTCCCCACAAGATTCATCCATGGTACAAGTACCAATATTCTTTACTTTATTTCCAAAATTCAGTTCATTTGAAAGCAATTGGACTGAATTTTGGAAGTGAGCACATAACACATTATGCAGCATGTCCCAGGATACCAACCAGCGATTCTAACACAGGGCGCAAATAATGATCCAGATTTTGTAGTAACATTAACACCGTAGCTGCCACGCACTCTGTTATAAAGGAAGACGATTTCTAGCAGCAGCATTTCAGTAGTTCAAGCACATAATTAGTAAGGTGCACTGCTTCTCCAGAAGCTCTGCTAAAAGTGTTTGTCAGGCATGAAGGATGTAATATGATGGCATTTAACCTCACTTGGGATTCCTCTGAACCAACTGGAAGAGGTTGGGTCTTGTCCATTTCAGTGCAAAGGTAATCTTTTATAGTTACAAAGTGTCATTTACTGCAAACAACCTGACACTGTTAATTAACTTAAAAATGGTATCAGTCCTTCTGGTTTTCATTTCTGCAATAGTTTCCTTTTTAAATATACAAGGCTGAGGAGTCAAACCAGATCCCAGATCCCAGTGAATCTCAGTGGAAATCCGTACGCAAGTGGAATTAAACACTGGGTCATTGTTTTAAACAATGCACATGGTTTAAATTTTTATATTGCTGATATTACTGTTGGATGCAGGCTTTCCATTTTGTATAGAGGCAGTGATATTGTGCAGAAATGCTTCTGTTGACCTTGAAAGGTTAAATAACTCTATTAGTCTCGTGTTGAATTGATGCTGAAGGAACTTGTTAGCACAAGAATATCATAGAGCGAGCATCTACTATGAGAACTGTCTGAACTGTTAGATGTAATTATACCTATAACCCTTGTGAGGGATCCACATTTATAATCCATTAGTGCCAATTACTACTGAAATGGTTGGTTATTTTTTAAATGGCTCTGGTTCTGTAGCTGGAAAAGGATTTTGTTTACATCTTCTTTTCTAAATGTTTGCATTTATTTAAAGGGAAGCATTACATAAGTTCACTTCATCAGATGACCTGGTGTGCTTTATAACTAATTAAATAATTCTGAAGAGTGGTTATTGTAGAAAATTCAATAGCCAATTTCTAGATCCCACAAATAGTAGGAAAAAAAAGATAAATTGCTTAAATGATGTTGATTGTGGGATAAATATGGAAAACTCTCCTCCACAATTTTTGGATTGTCCTACAGGATCATTATATTCACCAGGGATCCCACCTGTCAGCCTGGATTACAGGTATGTTTCGAAGATTGGAACTTTTGAAGATCGTTCACTACGATGCTGGGGAGGCAGTGGCGCAGCAGTAGAGTACAGCGCCAGAGACCCGGGTTTGATCCTGACTATGGGTATTGTATATACGGAGTTTGTACAATGTCCCTGTGACTGCATGTATTTTCTCCATGTACTCCGGTTTCCTCCCACACACCAAAGACGTACAGGTTAGTAGGTAATTGGTTTTATGTAAATTGTAAATTGTCGCCAGTGTGAAGGATGGTGCTTGTGTAGATGTTTTAGTTTAGTTTATCGTCACATGTAGTGGGGCACAGTGAAAAGTTTTTGTTGCTTGCTAACCAGTCAGCGGAAAGACAATACATGATTACAATCGAGCCATTCACAGTGATCGCTGGTCAGTGCAGACTCGGTGGGCCGAAGGGCCTGTCGCCACTCAATATATTGAAAGTCTAAAGTAAATACCACTGAGTGAATCTAGGGCAGGGTGGAAGTTAATACTAAAGTTGATGAAATCACTAAGTTCTGCATGGGCGCAGGAGGCAGCCCCACTGCATTTGTCAATGTAGCAGAAAAACAGGTGCTAAACGGTGCCAGAGTACATTTGGAATGAGGAGAACAAGAATGTAACTGACAAATAGACATGCTTAACTGGATCATGTGCCCATTGACTTGAAAATGAGAGAAATCAAAAGAACAGATTTTGCTTGGGCAGCTTACAACCCAGCGGTATGAATATACTTCTCTAACTTCAAGTAACCCTTGCTTTCCTCTCTCTCCATCCCTCCTCCGTCCTAGTTCTCTGACCAGTCTGACTATCTTCCTGATTAAATTTTATTTTTGCATGCTTCATTGTCACCTTCCCCTAGCTAACAATGATCTATTCTACATTTTCTTTGATCCACGTCCCATTTTCACACCACAGTCCTCCATATCTCTGTGCCTCCCTCTCCCCTGTCTCAGTCTGAAAACATAGAAAACATAGAAAATTGGTGCAGGAGTAGGCCATTCGGCCCTTCGAGCCTGCACCGCCATTCAATATGATCATGGCTGATCATCCAACTCAGTACCCCATACCTGCCTTCTCTCCATACCCCCTGATCCCTTTAGCCACAAGAGCCACATCTAACTCCCTCTTAAATATAGCCAATGAACTGGCCTCAACTACCTTCTGTGGCAGAGAATTCCACAGATTCACCACTCTCTGTGTGAAAAAAAACTTTCTCATCTCGGTCCTAAAAGACTTCCTCCTTATCCTTAAACTGTGACCCCTTGTTCTGGACTTCCCCAACATCGGGAACAATCTTCCTGCATCTAGCCTGTCCAACCCCTTAAGAATTTTGTAAGTTTCTGTAAGATCCCCCCTCAATCTTCTAAATTCCAGCGAGTACAAGCCGAGTCTATCCAGTCTTTCTTCATTTGAAAGTCCTGCCATCCCAGGAATCAATCTGGTGAACCTTCTCTGTACTCCCTCTATGGCAAGAATGTCTTTCCTCAGATTAGGAGACCAAAACTGTACGCAATACTCCAGGTGTGGTCTCACCAATGCCCTGTACAACTGCAGCAGAACTTCCCTGCTCCTATACTCAAATCCCCTCGTTATGAATGCCAACATACCATTCGCTTTCTTCACTGCCTGCTGCACCTGCATGCCTACTTTCAATGACTAGTGTACCACGACACCCAGGTCTCGTTGCATCTCCCCTTCTCCTAATCGGCCACCATTCAGATAATAGTCTGCTTTCCTGTTCTTGCCACCAAAGTGGATAACCTCACATTTATCCACATTATACTGCATCTGCCATGCATTTGCCCACTCACCTAACCTATCCAAGTCACGTTGCAGCCTCCTAGCATCCTCCTCACAGCTAACACTGCCCCCCAGCTTCATGTCATCCGCAAACTTGGAGATGTTGCATTCAATTCCCTCGTCCAAATCATTAATATATATTGTAAATAGCTGGGGTCCCAGCACTGAGCCTTGCGGTACCCCACTAGTCACTGCCTGCCATTCTGAAAAGGACCCGTTTATTCCTACTCTTTGCTTCCTGTCTGCCAGCCAGTTCTTTATCCACATCAATACTGAACCCACAATACCGTGTGCTTTAAGAAGAAGAAGGGTATCGACCCAAAATGTCAACCATTCCTTCTATCCAGAGATGCTGCTTGTCCCGCTGAGTTACTCCAGCATTTTGTGTCTAGCAAAAGTGAAGATGTTGAGAGCGAGGCCAAGTCAATCAAGTCTCTATTCAATGAAATTTTTGGAAGGTCTTGAGTCCTTCCTTGTGGATGAAGAATGGATGTGTAAAGGGAGTGAATGTCCATGGTAAAGATGAAGCAATGGGCATGTAGGAATTAAAAGTTATTAAGATGATGAAGAACATGTGAGGCGTTTTGGATGTATATTGGAAATGACTAAATAAAGGGAGCAAGGAGAAATCCAGGGCATAAATGTAAACATGACTTCACTGTAAATGAACTAGTACTAATTGTAAATTCACAATCACCTGAATGTCCCATGCAAACACTATTCAATTCCATTACATTAAATACATGGAGTTTTAATAGTGTAAATGCAACATTTCATATCAGCATAACAAAGGGAACAAAATGACTTTGGCTTTTAATCATTCTCTAGGGACTTTGATCAATAGAATCATTGAATTTTGGAAATCAGTAGGAGACCCTTCAGCTTATTGCATTGGGGAGAAATCTATATTTTCACTTCCCAACTATAATCAGTTTGCAGAAGAGTCGTGGCCCAAAATGTCACCCATCCAATCCCTCCACAGGGGCTGCCTGGCCTGTTGAGTTACTCCAGCACTTTGTGTTTTGCTCAGGAATCCAGCATCTAGTGTCTACATTTCACTCGATTCCTCTGCCTCTTATATTTTATTTCTTGTCAAATGTTAGCTATGTTATCGAATTTATCCCCACCAATATTTATGTCCTATGTATAAAAAATTACCAACCTTCCCTTATCTTTTGATAATTGTTTAAAATCTGTACCTTCCAATTACTGACTGGTGGACCAGTGGAACTAGCAATTATTCTTATCCTTTGTAATTCTCCATCTTATCACATGCTGGAGCTGACAGGTTGATGATATCCACTGTTGAAGTTTGAAGAATGCCGTTTGTTGAGTAATGGAGGGACAAACACCCACACAACTCACTACCCATGTTTAGAACTATGGTTACCTTCCAAAAAGATTAATTTAGCTCTGAATTTTAAAAAAAAAATCCTGTTTTAAATTCCAGAATTTTCTAGCAATGAAACTGACTCCAAACAAGATGGTTTTAATATCTCAGAAAATGTGTTTTCAATGATACAGATAAAATACACTTTAAGGTCCATTGTCCCACAGAAAGTTAATTGTAATATTTTTATTAAATGTTTAAACCATCAAGACCAATAAATAACATGCACTGGAATCCAATCCACTTTCATACAGATCTGATAGCGACAAATTATCAACAAATGGCAAGAATTGAACTAATTGGCTTTTCCGTTGGGTTCCTTCAAGTGTGGTTGCAACTGTGGAATGCAACTGTTTATCATTCATAGTCTGTGTATCTGCGCCACTATAGAAACGGCACACCCCAATAACAAATAAGCAGACTTATTTCTATGCTCCGCTATCATTGTGTACCAGTTGTTTACAAGCACTCTCGTTAATGTTTTTATTTCATTAAGTTGGATCTTAGATATGAAAACTGAGTTGGGCAAATCTGTGGGGAGAGAATACTTCAGGTTAATGATCTTTTCATCAGATCTGGGAAAAATTAAAATGAAACATGAGGTTGCAGAGGAGAAGGGGTAAGGCGAAGAAATAAAATGTCTCTGATAGGTAAGAGTGTCTGAATGACAGAAGTAGTGCTGGTGCAGACGGGCTTGTTACTCACAATCAGTCTGTTTGCAGGAAATGTAAATACTAAGAGGCCCATAAGTACAATGTCAAAATTGTGAAAAACGTTTGTCAAAATTGCTGGAAATCTGAAATGAAAAACAATGCTAAGGTTAGCCAGCATCTGTGAAGAGAAAAAAACCCAGTTAACCTTACCGGTTGACGAAATTCCAACAGATAGGTCAGATATGATATATATATATATTATCTGAAATGGTTTGATGCTCAGTGACAGGATTTGATTCAGAGAGAGGAATGAGGACGTGTCAGAGAGCTGCAAACTGGAGGTCAAGTTTGCTGAGCTACAACTTGTCAGCAGTTTTGTTAGCAAAGTTGAGGTTCGTCTATAGTGACCAAAGAACCAAAGATTCAGACGAGGGCAGGTTAGAGGTAATAAAGCTCATGAAAAAAATAAGATGGTCAGTGTTACACCAGCAGGTTGAAATGAATCAACCTTATATTTTGAATTTGGCTGCAGCAGTTCTGCAAGTAAATTGATCTGCATTAACCCAGGGACATTCCACAGCCAGCAGAGATTTCCATAAAGCCACTATTTATGATCCAGATACATCCGTTTACTAGATACCTATCATAAACTCTTAAATTTGGAATCTGGATTAGCTTTGAAACAGGATGATTGGTCCATAATAGTCCCAATTATTCTGGTTATACTTAAGTACTGTCAGAAGCAACACCATCTGTCTGTCCCAACCGATTTTGTGTAACAGAATTAAGCTGTGCAGGTTTCTCCCTGCGAAACAAAGGAGGAAAAGGCACTTTATTAATGACAATGATGGTATAACCATCTGCCATATGTGTTACATTATATGCTTCCAAGCAGAATTACAGCTTTCTGCTAAGGTTTAGCAGCCATGGTCCTGTACTGCAGCTAACACCCATCTAAATAAAATGCCATTTTGCTGTTGGGATTTGTTACTTCTACAAAACCGAAACTTAAGAAGCGAGAGGTTCCGTCACGGCAATACTGAGCTGAACTACTGCCTTCTATTGACTTCATTTCCATTTCAAACAATGGGATCATTAACCTATTGAAGTTGGTGAATATGGTTGTAGAACCCAACAGGAGTACCCATCCTGTGTTTGAGCAGGAGCAGTGGGATGCAAACAAACCCTGCAGCCATTTAGTTCCTAACTTCAGGAGCAGAAGAAATCATTAATAATCCAAACCAATATGAAATGTTATTTAAAACATAGAGCATTGAACAGTACAGCGCAGGAACAGGCCCTTTGGTCCACAGCGTTTGTGCTAAAAATGATGGCAAGTTAAACTAATCTCCTCTGCTCTACTCTTACTCTAAGTGTTATGTCTAAAAAGAGCACCTCCCTCCACCCTAAATTTGGGAACTAAAGAGCTGGTGAGACTGTGATCCATCCTAAATCCCACTGCAACAGCTTCCACAGCACCCACATTCCAAGGCAAATAGTAGCAGATTTTCAGACAGTTTTAAACATTTTTAGCAACTATTAATAATCCAAAGCAATTTGAAATGTTATTCTAAGGTTTTATGTTTATGTTTTTGCAATAAAGGAATTTCAGAATTGCTTAGCATAAATGTATCTATTAACCAAGTTACAAAATATTCCTTGGTAAAATTAGTGGCTTGATATTTTACCTACAGGCTAATATTTAGGAAAAACCATGGAAATAATCTGGACAATTACATTATACCAAATAGGCTTTGTATTATCACTGCTTGTGGATCACCCTGGGATGGGCTTTCTGCTCCTTGTAATGATGTATGTTTATACAGAACAGGAATGTCAGAAAAAGCTGAACAGGTCAATTTGTGCAGCAGGCAGACTTTTCATGTGATTTCACAAATTGTGCAAAATAATCATTTTAATAGGTAATTTTGCATAATTAAATTTAAATGAGGGCAAATGTCTAAGTTATTTTGTGGTGCGTACAGCCAACCTATATTTAATTGCAGTTGACAAGTTGATAAACCTGTTAAACAGATAGAATGTAAAAGCAAGGGACAGAAACTTTATTCACATGAAGTGTTCAATTTATTTGCAGCTGCACATTGTTGTCCGCTTATGAAAGTTGGGATTTCAGAAGCAAAGTATAATGAACATTACTTCTGGAATACATATTCAGTGCAATAGAAACATAGAAACATAGAAAATAGGTGCAGGAGTAGGCCATCCAGCTCAGTAGCCTATACCTGCCTTCTCTCCATACCCCCTGGTCCCTTTAGCAAAAAGGGCCACATCTAACTCCCTCTTAAATATAGCCAATGAACTGGCCTCAACTACCTTCTGTGGCAGAGAATTCCACAGACTCTGTGTGAAGAAATGTTTTCTCATCTCGGTCCTAAAAGACTTCCCCCTTATCCTTAAGCTGTGACCCCTGGTTCTGGACTCCCCCAACATCGGGAATAATCTTCCCGCATCTAGTCTCTCCAACCCCTTAAGAATTTTATATGTTTCTATAAGATCCGCCCTCAGTCTTCTAAATTCCAGCGAGTACAAGCCCAGTCTATCCAGTCTTTCCTCATATGAAAGTCCCGCCATCCCAGGGATCAATGGTGGAACTTAAATCATTCTTCTCAGTTTTCATAAATCACTAAGTAGACCAAGTCGGGTATTGCAACGTGGACACCACAATTCAGATCGCCGGTCTTGGTGATCTTGTAATGGAGTTACAGTTGTATTGGTAATTAGAGATGAGGGGTTTCAGTTAGTTACAGAGACTAATTAAACCGGGATTACATTCTGTAGTGTGGTGATTGAGGGGACATTTAACAAAAGTCTTAAAAAATATTGCAAATTTTGGTGAAGTAGAAATGGGAAGGTTGTTTTCAGGAGGGAGCCAGTAATTATTGGATAACTAGTGATTTAAAATAACTACCAAAATAATACAAGCAAGAGATGTGAAGTATCATTTAATGATTTGTAGTCCATTATAGGAAAGCCCATAGATGTATCCAATATATATTTTATATAAATTCATCAGTAGTTTTCAAAATAGAATTGGATTATAATATAAAAAGCAAAACAGAAAGGAGGAACATTGCGAAAGGCTCAAGCAGTGGAAAGAAATAATGGTTCTTCGAAGTGCGAAGAATTCGCTAAATTTTTCACCAACAAAGTTGAGAACATTAGAATGAACATTTCCCCTCCCACCCGTGACCTAGCTGTCTCACTAGTCTGTTCATCTAAATTGGACTGCTTCCAACCCGTCACTCTATCCTCCCTTGCAAAGCTTGTCTCCGCTATGAAACCTGCAACCTGCCCCCTTGATCCTGCCCCCACTGCCCTTCTGAAGGAAGTCATTGCAATAGCCGGTCCCAGCATCCTCTCTATTATCAACAGTTCTCTGGCCACTGGCACAGTTCCAACCAGTTTCAAGCACGCGGTGGTCCAGCCCCTACTGAAAAAACCTAACCTAGACCCCACCTTGCCTAGCAACTACAGACCCATTTCCAAACTGCCATTCCTGTCAAAAGTCCTTGAAAAGGCAATTCTAAACCAATTAGTGCCCTACCTGCACCAATACACCATCCTGGAAAGTTTCCAGTCAGGTTTCAGAGCCCACCACAGCACAGAGTCTGCCTTGTTGAAGGTACACAACAACCTGCTTCTCGCCATCGACACCGGCGACTGTGCAATCCTGCTCCTTCTCGACCTCAGCACAGCGTTCGATACAGTGGACCACACCATCCTTATTGACCGTCTCCGGTATGCGGTTGGCATTGATGGCACTGCCCTGAGCTGGTTCGCTTCGTACCTCAAAGATAGGAGTTTCGCCATCAACATAGGCAGTTATTCCTCTGCTCCAGCTAGCCTCTCCTGCGGAGTTCCACAAGGCTCCATCCTAGGCCCCATTCTCTTCTCTCTATACATGCTCCCCCTTGGCCAAATCATTCAAAGGCACGGCATTTCTTTCCACTGCTATGCCGATGACACTCAGCTTTACCTCCCCCTGAAACCCAACAACCAGTCAAATTTAAACAGCCTCTTACACTGCCTTGAGGACATAAAATGTTGGATGGCACAGAACTTCCTCCAATTAAATGAGAGCAAGTCTGAGGTCATCCTATTCGCCCCCCCGACTCCATCAAATCGATAACAGGCAGTCTTGGAAGTCTATCCTGCCTAGTCAAACCGCATGTCAAAAACCTTGGCATGATATTTGACTCTGCATTAAAATTTGATAAGCAAGTCAATGCTGTGGTAAAAGCCAGCTTCTTCCAACTTCGAACCATAGCTAAAATCAAACCTTTCCTCCAATTCGACGACACAGAAAAAATCATTCACGCTTTCATTTCCTCCCGCCTAGACTACTGCAACTCCCTATACACTGGGATCAGCCAATCTTCCCTGTCCCGCCTGCAACTGGTCCAAAACGCCGCAGCGAGATTCCTGACGGGTACCCGTAAAAGGGACCACATCACCCCGATTCTGGCCTCTCTCCACTGGCTCCCTGTACGGTACAGAATCAACTTCAAGCTCCTCCTATTCACGTATAAAGCCCTAAATGGACATTCCCCCCCCTACATCAAAAATCTTCTAACCCCTCTCTCTAACTCCAGGTCCCTCAGGTCGGCCGACTTGGGGCTACTCACTACCCCGCGGTCTAGGCTTAAGCTCAGGGGTGACCGCGCTTTTGCAGTTGCAGCTCCTAGACTGTGGAACAGCATCCCTCTCCCCATCAGAACTGCCCCCTCCATCGACTACTTTAAGTCCAGGCTCAAAACCTATTTCTACTCCCTAGCGTTTGAGGCTCATTGAGGAGGCGCTGTGAACTGTTTGCGTGCTACTGTATGTTTCTTTTTTTTTTCCTTAGTACCTAATCAGATGTACAGCACTTTGGTCAACGTGGGTTGTTTTTAAATGTGCTATACAAATAAAATTGACTTGACTTGACTTGACTTGACTTCCTGGTTAACATTCATTCACCCAGTCTTCTGTTGTTGCTTCAATAATATAGTAGCAGCACACCCCACTAGCTGAAAGAGTGTTGCTAGGACTGAGAAATGTTCCTTTCAAATCTGGCTGCACAGATTACAGCTGCTCTGTTACACACTGAGAAATGTAAGAACTTTCTCATGGGAAATATACTGTTGAGCATATAATCATGGATTCCCATGGAAGGGAATTCAGAGTTTACACCTCGGTGCAGTATTGAGGAACTTCCAGGTTTACACGGCAATGCAGCCGTTATGTAATTCTTGGCAGAACTGGAGGAATTCTAAGCTTGAACTCTACTGCAACACTTGGGCAAATTCTAGGGTTTCACTCAAGTGCAACACAGAGAGAAATGTGCAGTCCTGGAGGTACCTTGCTTGGAAAGAGATGTTAAATTTCAAACTCTTGTTGTCTTAATGAAACATCAAAGACTCTGCATATCATTTGTTGATGATGGAGGAAGTGTAACCATCAAATAACAGGTAATTCGATCATCACCTTGAATGAGGAGCTTGCCTTTTTTGAATGGGTTGCCAAATTTTTGTAGTGCAGCAGTAACAATGTATCAAATATATAAAGTGGTTTGGAGAAATCTTGAGACAGTGAAAGGCATTAAATAAACATACAATTTTCTTTCTTTTTTTCCACTGGTTAATGTCTGATTCCATTATAACTAATGTTACTTTCAAAGGCAAACAACACCCGCTATGTAAGATGCTTAGTGCAACAAGTTAAACAAGGATAGTCATAATTAATGCAATTTATACAAGTAAATTATGTAATGGCATGTTTTAATATATAGAGAGTGACAGGTGCCTGGAATGCATTGGAAGGTAAGTGGGGGAAGCTGATATGAGAGAATTGTTTGAGACCTTTAGATAACAGATACAGGAACAGGCGGGGAATGAAGGTAAATAGGTTGATGTACAGGTTGATGTGCAGTTTTAAAATTTGCATCCTTGTCAGCACAGGAATTGTGGGCCGAACGCCTTGTTCGTTGCATTATTTTATGTTCTCTGATGAGGTATTTAATGGTGCAGCAGTCTCTGAGAATAAGCCAGCTACTAACATTTAATCACAGTGAACAAGTCGAACATGTTCCTTTTGGATTATTCTTACAAAACTTGAGATGGTTATAGAATAGATCCAGCAAAAACTAGAGTATATTTTTCAAACAAATATGCTTATGAAGGTTAATTCTTCCTTCTGATGCCAGGGCAATCACTCAAAATTATCAATCCTGTATTTTGCTTACTATTATCAAGTCCACTCAGGGTCCTAATTCAAGCCCCAGTGTCAGGGTATGGTTTAATTTTTTATTGTTGCCAAGTGTACCAAGATACAGTGAAATACATTGTTTTGTGTGCTATCTAGGCAGATTATACCATACATGAATACAGAGGGTTGTACAAAAGAGAAACCAAGTGGAGTGCAGAATATAGCTTTACAGCCTCACTAAAAGTGTTAATAATAAGGTGCAAGGGCCACAACAAAATAGATTAGAGAATCCGAATACATCTTCAACTTATGAGAGATCCATTCAAGAATCTAATAACAGCAGGGAAGAGGCTGTTCTTGAATCTGGTGCTTTCATGCTTTTGTATCTTCTGCCCTACAGGAGAGGGGAGAAGAGAGAATGAACAGGGTATAAGAGGTCCATGATTGTGTGGCTGCTTTTCCAAGGCAGGGTGAAATGTTGATTGGAGTCAATGGGAGGAGGTTGGTTTGTGTGATGGACTGGGCTGCATTCAGTTCTTCAGCTGCTGTTTCAGATGGGCAGGAAAGTGATAAGGAGGAAAGTGAAGCAGGAGGTAGGGGATGCCATCCTTCCACTCAGTGCTAATGAAAATGTTGAGCTTAATGTTAATTTGGACCAACTTCGGGAGGAACACACAATTGTGTTCACTCAGGAACCCTCGGGTAGTATTTTTGGCCTGGAAAGGGAGGTTTGATCTATGCAGAAATTGCCTAAAATATTCCGCAAAATATCAGTCTCAAGTGAGGATTGAACTGTCTGGCTACAGTCAAGATTGGTAACATTTGCCCACTTCTATGAGAAAGAAGGATTTGCAGATGCTGGTTTACACCGAAGATAGACACAAAATAACTCAGCGGGACAGGCAGCATCTCTGGATAGACCTTCTGAAGAAGGGTCTCGACCCGAAACGTCACCCATTCCTTCTATCCAGAGATGCTGCTTGTCCCGCTGAGTTACTCCAGCATTTTTATGTCTATCTTCTGCCCACTTCTATACTTGTTTCATGATAATGGCACTGCACACATCAGTGGATTTGAATTGCTTGTAAAAACTCACTGAAAACATGGCTACTTTTGTCACAGTCGTTCTCTATCTCTGTGACCAGTGGCAAAAAAATAATCCATCTCACAAATAATAGCTTGTGATAAAACTCCAAGTAATGACACGTATGTTGCTGGTGCAGCACTCCCAAATAGTTCATTTGCAAGTCGAATCGGTATTAAGGAAGGCAAATTTAATGTGAGCATTTATATCAAGAGGACTGGAATACAAAACAGAGATGTAATGCTGAGGCTCTAAAAGGCACCGCATTTGGAGTACTGTGAACAAATTTGCACCCCATATCTGAGAAGGATATGTTGGCTCTGGAGAGGGTCCAGAGGAGGTTTACAAGAACGATTCCAGGAATCAGTGGGTTAGCATATGATGAGCATTTGACAGCACTTAACCCTTTCCTCGCTGGAGTTTAGAAGGTTGAGGGAGGACCTCATTGAAACTTACAGAATAGTGAAAGGCATAGATAGAGTGGATGTGGAAAGGATGTTTCCACTAGTGGGAGGGTCTAGGACCAGAGGTCATAGCCTCAGAATTAAAGAACACTCTTTTAGAAAGGAGGTGAGGAGGAACTTCTTTAGTCAGAGGGTAGTTAATCTGTGGAACTCATTGCCACAGAGGGCTGTGGAGGTCAAGTCAGTGGATATTTTTAAGGCAGAGAGAGACAAATTCTTGATTAGAATGGGTGTCAAGGATTATGGGGAGAAGGCAGGAAAATGGGATTAGGAGGCAGAGATCAGACATGACTGAATAGCGGAGTGGACTCGATGGGCCGAATGGCCTAATTCTACTCTTACAACTTATGAATGTGAACTCTTTAACCTGGAGAACAAACCTGCATTTGTCAAGCATGGCACAAATGTACACATCAAATCATTTCTGCCCTGAAATTCCTCTGGGGATAATTAAAACATGCGACAACAATATATGGCTCATAATGAGATTTATTTCAGGATTATATTAATGTCTCTTAGTTATATATAATCCAGTTACCCTCTGTAATCTGATAACTGTATTTATGTTACACAATGAAATAAAAGCATATTTACTTTCATTGCACACATTGATAGTTCAATATGCATATTTTAAGTTATCTGTAATATCACCACACAAAAGAATGATTAATACATATTGTACATCCATCATTTATATAATATTTGCGATGAAAATTCCTTTCAAACCCTTCCTGCTTTAAGGCATATTATATACCGGCTTTTATTTTGCCTCAACCTAATTTCCTTCTTCCTTTCAATTTCTATTTACCTAGAGGGTGATCCCTCTACCTAAATAAGATTAAGAAAATACAGCCCTGTTCTGGTAATTCCTTCCTTGCAGTTTATCCACTGTCTGAAAAAAACTGGAAGCCTGGAAGTGCTGGGTTATACATTTGCTACATTTGTTCACTCTCATTCATATTGAACTATCTGTCTGAACTATTTTTTATCAATCTCTTTGTAATTTTGAATTGAAAGTGTGTGATCATACAATACCACTTCTAATAAGCCAAACTTTGATTGAGATAAATAACAGCAGTAGTTTCTCAAGTCTGTTCTACCATTCAATAAGATCATGGCTGATCACTGCCGAATTCCACACAGCTGTCTTTGCACCATATCTTATGCTATATTCAGCTTTTGAAAATCATCATTTATTAAATTCCAAGCACCCAGAATCATTGTCATGCTTTGTCTCCTTTGAGAAAACCATCCTGTTCCTCTCATTGAAAAATAAATCCATGTAATATGGCATTCTAGATGATCAAAAACTCACCCCATGACTGTAAATTTAATTCAAAATATATGTCACCCAGAATGAAATCTGAAATTTTACTCTGGTATAGCATTAGGCAGATGAGTAACCACCAAGGTTTGTCGATGGAACCTAACACATTTGTGCCATTAAAACATGGGTTAACATGGGTTAACATGGAGTAGAGCACCGTTGTGCACATTTTGGATCACTTGGTACCAATCAGGAAATTCATCATTTCTTCCAGGAGGATTTTTGTTTTTCTGGCATAAACTTTCCCTAAATGACAATAAACAGAAATCATCGAATTTTCAATCTTACTCGTCTGAAAAATAAAGCTTAATTTACTTAAGAATGACCCCGTTAACCATGCTATTTCAAAGATCAACTTTCAACCTACATTCTTTGCCCCTCTGTAATCTGTGCTCGTCTATGTCCCACATACAACCTCAGATATGTGCTTTAAATGCTTTGAAGATGGAATTCAGAGTCAGTCATCTTAGCTTCCACACCTCTGGGAATCTGCATTGCAAGCTTCTCCAAACATTGGACAAGTCCATATGGAAGCCGCCCTGACAAAGTTCTGCCAGGAGCAACTTGCTGTGGGCCTACACAAAGAACATGTCTCCTCCAAGGACTAATTCCTCAGCAGCCAGTCCAATTCCCTCTGAATCCTTGGTAGCATGCTTCCATCCCACTCCCAAAGTTGCTGCATCATTACATGCCATACCAATATTCACCTCCAGTTGTACAGGGGCGCTTATACTGTAGTGTGCTGGAAACTGCAAGAACTCCTTGCAAAGATCATACAGACTATGAACTGGGAGAACTTGCAACATATCATTCAGCATGGCATTACATCAGGAATTTCAGCAGCTTTTTCCCAAGGACCTCACAACTGAACTTTAGTGTTCCACAATGTTCTTCGTGTCAGTGATCCACGATGCTGTTTTAAAGCCAAAAGTTTTGTGAAGCAATTTTGTGACTGTTATTTCAAACTAAAACCCTCTTGGAAAAATGTAAACAATCCTCTTTCAATGAAGAGTACAAAGATTTATCCCTGGTCAATTTGAAATTCTCAATCGATATTTCTGAAAAACAAGATTACTGGTCATTATCAGGAGGCTGTTTGTGAGAGTTTGCTATTTGTGAATCAGCTGTTGCATTTCCCACATTACAGCAGTGACTGTACTTTACTGTGCTTTCGAGTCCTCTTGAGTCAATCATAGGCATGGTATTAATGCATTTTTCTTTCTTTTAAACAATATGATCAGAATCAGAACATTCTTTTGTTAATTTGCCCCGTTTTGCCTGTAAGTGCCTCTATACCATCACATACTGTATTCAGCACTGCCCGTGTCATAATATACTCAACATAAGGCGACTATTCTCTGGGACACAAGGGACCGCAGGTGTAAAAAACAAACTGCTAAGGGAACTCAGTGGGTCAAGCAGCATCTATGGAGCTAAAAGGATGGTTGCTGTTTTGGGAGATGACCCTGCATCAAGACTGAGAATGATAATTCTCACCGCTTATTCTCATCGGAGCTGAAAGTGTAACAAAATTGCCTGCATACGCGTTACAGTGGTGTGCCTGCAATTATCACCAAGTGCTCAGGAAACCAGTGGACCAGCCACACAGAATATTTTTAATGAAGCTGCACAATTTATATTTTAATTCTGGGAAAATTTATCTGTTTAATGTATGAGACAGAACAGGTTTTAGAAAGTAAAGCAAAACTATTTTACAATTAATTTTCAATTGTATGAGGCAAAAACTAATGTACTAAATGGGCAATACACTGGCGCAACTGGTAGAGCTGCTCCCCCACAATGCCAGAGACCCGAGTTCAATCCTGACCTTGGGAGCTATCTGTGTGGCATTTTGTATGTTCTCCCTATGACCACGTACGTGTCCTCCAGTTTCCTCCCACATCCCAAAGATGTGTCTGTTTATAGGTTATTTGGACTCTATAAATTTCCCCTAGTATGTAGTGAGCGGTGGATGAAAACGTGGAATAACATAGAACCAGTGTGAATGGATGCTCGATGGTCGACGTGGACTAGTTGGGCCGAATGGCCTGTTTCTATGCTGTATTACTAAACTAAACTAAACTAAATCATGAGCAGCATGCTGATCTCAGTTGTTCTCCCCATTGAGGAATTAAGGCAAGGAGGTTCTGGGTGGTGCTTCAATCTTGTTCAGTGCCTAGCAACCAATGGTAGAAGTACACATGTGTAAACATTCCTCCAAGATCTGGACCAAACATAAATGCAATCTCAACAGCAATAAAAAAATAACCAACAAACACACCACAAGCACTGCTGTTGAGTAACAAAATACTCCAAGTAGCTTTCCTGAATGACCAACAAGGCTGGGAGTTGCAGTAGCCACAGGAAAAGAAGTCCATAATGGTCAATCATGAACAATTTAAATTAAACCAAATGAGTAGGACAATGGAGCGGCAAAAATTAGCAAAATGCAAGCTGAAGAGTTGGTATGTTGAGAAATGATTTTAAAAAAACGAAGTAAATTTTACTATGTGGGCAAAAGGCAAACTAAGTCTGGAATAGTTTGAGGAATAGTTAACCACTATTGTTTCCTTTTGAATAGTTTACCGAAGATGATAAATGGATCTCCATCTGGTAATTTCACTGCAATAAAATAACATTATTTTGAGAGTCATATGAGCTGGAGTAAGGTGGCTCTGGGTTCTCCCAGAATCACAGGTTAACATTTAACATTTAACAGTTTACACCAGAAATCCCAATGTGTTCTTTTTCATATTTGTTTTCGTGTGCTGGTTGTGATTCAAGTCAATGGCCAGATTTCACTGGAGAGCCTGATATATGTGGCCTAAATAGCATAGGCAAGAGTATTCCAGATATCGACATGTGTGTACTTTCCACTAGTCACTAGATGGGAACAGAAGTGGAAAGTGTTTGGTCACCTCCTCTAGCCTAGGATGCTGACCCTAACACATTCTCCCTGACTACCACTTTCCAGATCAACTGACCAGATCACAAAGAATATATAACTCTGTAGCCTGCAAGACTCGTCTCTTCAGAGCAACAAACAGTTCTGTCACAGTTCATCATATGCCTCTTTGCTGCAATATTTGTTTTCATTTATGGTGCTGGCATGAGTCAGATGACAATAAAAGTAGAGAATTTCTGCAGGAAATATACTGTACGAATGCAAGACCGTTTGAAGTTCTGAAGCTGCATTTTTATAATTCCGAGAAATAGCTTCACATGTATCATGCACTGGGCCAAATGTGACAAGATTACCGCATTGCAAAAAACCCCATCATAAACAAGCTTTTGAGTTTAAATGGGATATCCTGTATAAATCACTCTTATAAATAAAACGAGAGAACACAAAAACAAACGGTTCAGAAGCAAGATATGGAATGTAGAGGAATCAAATTCTGCTAGCTTTTTAAACATTCGGACATAAAGCATTGAGGCAACATGAAAGCAACTGACCAGAGACATTAACTGAGCTAAACAGGATAACACAATCCAGGCTGATTCAACTACTTTTCTCAATTACAGCGCTGTGCTTCAAAAGCAATTCATTCCACGTGAAACAATTGGAAATATTTTGCCAAAAGGCACCATGTAAATTGAAGTATTGTTTATATTTAATTATATAACTTGATGAGAATACTCACGGAGATTGGGAGATGAGGAGGGGATGGCATTCTTTGTGGGCTGATAAAATCTGTAGCCCATTTTAGGTTCTGCCAACATTTAAGGTCAAGATTTGAGGGCTTTGGACCATTGGGATCCCTTCGGGGGCAGAGATGACTTGTACAAGTGGAACGGATTGCCCCAGAACAGGAGGGGGAGGGGCAATATCTTGGCACCAAGATTTACTAAAACTACTATGTTGATAGGGGTATGCGTGCTGTGGCAGCTGAGAAGGTTGAGGCAAATACAGAAGTTAAAGTGACCAAGTTCAGTAGGCAGGGATTGGGGGAAGATTGGTGGATTAAACTGCATTTCTTTCAATGCAGGGCACTTGAAAGCTAATTCAGATGAAGTCAGGATATGGACATGAACATGAGACTGAGATATTATAGCTATTACCGCAACATGGCTGAGGGAAGGACCAGACTGGTACCTTTTGGTGTAATTATCGTTCGGTATAATTGTAGAATCATTAATCATTGCCATCTTATAAAAAACTGACTAGCAATTACCTTTAACACAGTTTAATCAGGTCTGGTGGGTGGTCTTGGTTGTCCATGTACCCAGCACCAGACTTCAGAAACAAGTATGCTACTCTGAGTTCTGTCATGGCAACAGCTTCCCAAGGAAACAGAGAAGACATTGTGGTGATGTCCTCAAAGTTTCTTTAAAACAAATGTCCCCAATGACTGATGGGAATCTCTGGTCTTTGATCAATCAAAATAGAGAAGCCACATCCAGGAGTAAGTGAGTATTTCCAGTCTCCATGTGGGAAGCAAGCAGAGGCAAAGAGCAAATAGAAAGATGAGCACTTCAAACAACCTATCCCATTTCCCCATCAAGTACCTGATGCACCTCTTGCCCACCGATGGTGGAGTCTATGGGCCCCAAGTGGATGCAAGTTATCCTCAACACTGGCTGCCCTCAACAAGGGGCTGCCTCAACAAGGGGCAGCAAGGGGCTGCCTCAACGAGGGGCTGGCTATCCTCAACACTAAGGGGCTGCCTAAGAAAAAAGAGCCCACAGAAAAATGCAGAGTTCCAATTTTTTAAAAAATCACTTGAATCTGGATTTATTCCAAAAATGAATCACTTCTCTAAAATAGTTAAGTCTGCTTGGACAAGTGTTGCTGGTCATTTGAGCAGACCTATGTGACAAAGCTTATTTATCTTAACTTTTTTTAAATGTCCTTGAGGGTTCTTGCTCTGTGTGTGTCCAAACAGATTGCTTTTGGCATAAACACAGGTCCAACGTGTCAATATTTTATTTCTCGGGTGACAGCCACAGGGCTGTTTGTCTCTGCTATTAAGATCTAACCATGGACAAAAGGATAATAGGACCCACAACAACATCCCAGAGCATTCAGGAGATATTCAGTCCATCTCCTCTGGCCTACATAAACAAACCTATGCACAAAAGGATCATGAATCAAATCCACACTTTTCATGGCTTGAAAAATCCTTAAAGTAATGAGAAACTAGTAGAATGTGGAAAATATAATGACTACATGCCCACAGTGGCAGACGTTATTGGAACTTTTATTGTAATTATCATTAAGTATTTGATAAAAGCCAACATTTAATCATTGCCATCTTATAATACATGTGAATGTATTAGTGAATAGTAATTATCCTTTACCTAGAGCACAGCTTTGAATCCAAAATGTACAATGTCGGAATAATAGTTGTTGCCTTGGTTTCTATGTAAATTACCTTGAGTATGATGATGTAATGACAATATTTTACTTACACAGAACAGCATTCAATGCATCAGCTTTAACTTATAATTCACAGAAGGGAAATTAGTTAAGCATGTGATTAGCAGTTTCAGGAACGTGCTGATATTATAATCATGGAGTGGTAGGCAGCATTACTGAATTGAATGATTTGATTTTTAAATGCATTTTAGCTGAGAGTGGAAACAAATGTCTTCTTTGGTGTATACATAAACTTGACTTCATCCAAAATTCTGCTATCCATGTCTAGTATTTAATCAAATAACACTCACTCTTGTTGGGAGATGGTAATTGCCTGGTACTTAATATATATCTGTATATTATTAAAAATTTCGTCTAGTAATATGTATAATTGTATTATATGATTTTTACTTGCCATTAAGTCGCCCTTGTCTGAATGTTGTTCGCATCTTGTTGCTTGTGAGTGTAGATTGTAGGAAGTACTATTGAACATCCCTACATCTGATCTAATGATGGACTCAAATGCACTGATGAAGCTGCTGATGGTGTACATGTCGAGGATATTGCCTGAATTAACTCCAGCAGTGATGACCTAGGGTTGGGGTGACTGGCCTCCAACAACCACAACCATCTTGTTCTGTGAGAGGTATGACTTCAACTGTAAAAGTATTTTCTCCTTGCTTTCTATTGCCTACATTTTAATTAGCTCAGGTTGGAAAGGAAATCTAGCCCAGACCAAGACCATTTAAAATCAAAACCCTTGATTCTATTTATATTGTAATTCAGACCAATTACATTGACACAGCAAAAATGGTGTTGCTGAAAAGATTTAAAGATACGGTTCAAGAAAAATAGTATACATTTAATTTTGGAGTCAACTATTTCAAACAGACTTCTTTTAACTGCAAAGCATGAAAGCTCTTTTGTGTTGCAGTCACTGCTGTATCAGATGAGGAAGGTGCATGGAGAGAAACCCTTGTGTTCTAATGATATTTCAGCTTCTCACACTGTGATTGGTACTTAAAGCAACAAACACAGGATCTCAGGAACAAAGAATGGACTGGTCAGTTTTAAAAAAACTGATTCTATATATATTGTAATTCAGACCAATTATATTGGCAGCAATTTACTGCAAAAGTACCTGTGAAGTTCATTTTCTTCCAGCTAAATCTAAATCATAAATCATAAATCAAGTGGGAATGCAATGCCACCAAGTGTGTGATAGTAAGTGGCTTGGTGCCTGGCAGAGCCCCTCCTGTTGCTTTCCTGCTGTCATTATTGCCCAGTGGTCAGCTCACTTCACCTTACTTCATCATTCTGAACACAGAAGTGGAGAGTTGTGTACTCAAGCTGACAGCACTTTGATTTTTGGTCACTCTCTACATCTAGTTTCTTATTAAAAACAGTTTGAAGATTTTACAAGCCATGAAAAGTGTGGATTTGATTCATGATCCCTTTGAGCACCAGGTCTGTTTATTTGAGGAGGTCTCTGAAAGAAATCCTGATTCAATTTGTTGATAATCTTTAGAAAGCTCAGCTATGTTGATATCACATGGTTTCAAGCAGCTCTGGATAAATCTGCACCAGCATGTTATAGGAAAATTCAGGTTACAGGGCTATTCAGGAAACAGAAAAGTCGGAAATCTCCAGGACCGGACAATGTTTCCCCCTCTACCTTCAAGCTCTGTGCCGAACAACTGGCACCGATCTACACAGACATTTTCAACCAGTCCCTGCAAACCTGCACTATCCCTGCCTGCTTCAAGGTCTCCACTATTGTCCCTGTACCCAAAAAGACACGGATCACTGGTCTTAATGACTACAGGCCTGTCATACTGAGCTCTGTAGTCATGAAGACCTTTGAAAGACGTGCTGGCCCAGCTGGAAAACATTGCAAACCCCCTGCTGAACCCTCTGCAGTTTGCATACAGGGCCAATAGATCAGTGGATGTTTTGATGTGTTTTTACTTTATTCTTAATTGTTAACTGTATGTTTGTGTCATCATTTGTGAGCGGAGCACCAAGGCACATTCCTTGTAAATGCACATACTTGGCCAATAAACACTCATTCATTCATTTAATTTAGTTTAGTTGAGTTTAGTTTATTGTCATGTGTATCGAGGTACAGTGAAAAGCTTTTGTTGCGTGGTAACCAGACAGCGGAAAGACAATACATGATTACATTAGAGCCATCCACAGTGAAAAGATACATGATAAAGGGATTAACGTGGTTAGTGCAAGATAAAGGCAGTAAAGTCCGGGGGTGTCCAATTAGGTTGATAGTACTTCAGGACTGCTCTCTAGTTGTTAGTAGGATGGTTCAGTTGGTTCATAATAGCTGGAAAAAAACTGCCCCTGAATCTGGAGGTGTGCATTTTCACACTTCCATACCTTTTGCCCTATGGGAGAGGATGAGGGGAGAAAAAGAGGTCAGGGTGCGACTCATAGAGTCATAGAGCATTACAGTGTGGAAACAGATCCTTCAGCCCAACTTGTCCCAGCTACACTAGTCCTCCCTGCTCACATTTGTCTATTGAGTTTATTTTAAGCTTATTCACAAGAAGAGTATTTTGAATTGAATATATATCTTACAACTGCAAAAATGGTGCTGCTGAAAAGATTTGAAGATACACTTCAAGCAAAATAGTATACATTTAATTTTAGAGTCAACTATTTCAAACAGACTTCTTTTAACTGCAAAGCATGAAAGCTCTTTTGTGTTGGAGTCATTGCTGTATCAGACGAGGAAGGTGCATGGAGAGAAACCCTTGTCTGTTCTAATGATATTTCAGCTTCTCACACTGTGATTGGTACTTAAAGCAACAAACACAGGATCCCAGGAACAAAGAATGGACTGATCAGTTTAAAAAAAAATTAGTAAACCCAGCAAAGTCAATTTTTCATACAGAAGCCAA
Source organism: Rhinoraja longicauda (assembly GCF_053455715.1). Lineage (NCBI taxonomy): Eukaryota > Metazoa > Chordata > Chondrichthyes > Rajiformes > Arhynchobatidae > Rhinoraja > Rhinoraja longicauda. The sequence continues at coordinate 28,762,644 of NC_135963.1, read as the reverse complement.
ACAAATATATGCTTTCTTCTTTGGTGGAAGGGGGCAGGGATGGTGGGGGTGCATATCCTTAAATTATTCAGCATATAGCCTCAACTCTAGTATGATCTTTCACCGTTTGACTCTGAAGCTGAACTAGCTGGGTGCCTGAGCGGTAAACCTGATTAAATTGCAATGAAGTAAAGAAACACTGAATGTGAAGAAAAATCAGTTGCTATCTTTAACATACCTCTGGCTGGAGAGCAGAGGGCATCTATGCACCCTCTCACCACTCTACAAATTATATAACTGATACCACAAACATGTGGTGAAAAAGCACTCTGATCATCCAGTCTGAAGCACAGTGCCCTGATTCATTAAAGCATTTACTGAAGAATTAATCTCAAGTAAGTTGCGCAAAACATGTAACATTGCAGCTGCAGAGGGCTCCAGCAGCCTCCAGATTCATTCCACTGACTTGAGTTTTTCACCTTCGGCACAGGCCTGAAGGTATTGCTCAAATTTGTTCGTTTATTTGATATAAGATTTATGAGATCGACATAGCCTGATCAAACACTTGTGAAGTGTTAAATTGAGATTTTATGCAAACTTCCGATTCTGAAATTTTCTATGCTGTTTTATGACAAAATAGTGTTCCTGAAGCAGACACCACCCATAAACCAGTCTACTGCTTCATGGTAAATCACTTCATAATAGGAAGGCCTCCTTACAGCTCTCTTGAACCAAGGTCACCCAGTAGTTGGGCTGTAGTAGGCAGATGATGCTTGTGGTTGCAAGTAATTGTAGACCAAACCCACAAGCCATTGTTGACTCATTCATGGAAGAGGATGGACCTACATTCAACATCTGCATGACAAAGATCCTCTTCCAACTTGTCCCTACTACACCACAGCTGGAACCCTCTGCAACTGCTTTCTGACAACAAAGGTTTAGGGAGAAATAACAGAAAATACCTACAACCTCATCTCTTGTCAATGATGAAATTTACCATTGCCTTCAATGTTTCTTTAATCAATTGCACGGTGGCGCAGCGGTAGAGTTGCTGACTTACAGTGAATGCAGCGCCGGAGACCTGGGTTCGATCCCGACTATGGGTGCTGTCTGTAACGGAGTTTGTACGTTCTCCCCGTGACCTGTGTGGGTTTTCTCCGAGATCTTCGGTTTCCTCCCACACTCCAAAGACGTACAGGTTTGGAGGTTAATCGGCCTTGGTAAAATGTAAAAAATTTCCCTAGTGGGTATCGGATAGTGTTAATGTGCGGGGATCGCTGGTCGGTGTGGACCCGGTAGGGCGAAAGGGCCTGTTTCTGCGCTGCATCCCTAAACTGAGAAATAAAGATGTTTGAAGGTTACAACATCACACATGGAAGAAAACGCATGGGCTGGGAAGCTGTGCTCCCTTCCCTTCCAAAGGCTTCTGAGGTCTGGACTTTCCACAACAGGCATCTCAACATTTTGGAAAAACACCACCAATACTGTCTTTTCAAAATCTTCCAAATCAACTGAAAGGGTAAATGACACAACATCAGTGACCTCTCCCAGATCAACATCCCCAGCATTGAGTCCCTGAATGCATTAAATTGACTTTGATGAGTCAGCTATATCACTAGCATGGCCAAAACCTCACTCTCGCAACAACATGTCACTCTCACGACATTCTTAGAGTCACGGCAGGATTACTGGGCAGAGGGAAGAAAAATTCAATGATGTGTTCAAAACTTCCTTGAAAAAATGTAACAGCCATACTGATTCTTGAGATTCTCTGCCTCATGTCCATTCAGAGTTAACTTTGATTACCGTAGAAGATTGTTCCTTATTTGTCTTTGGTGAGATTTTAAAAAAATGTTCTGTGGTGTGTGTGTGTGTGTGTGTGTGTGTGTGTGTGTGTGTGTGTGTGTGTGTGTGTGTGTGTGTGTGTGTGTGTGTGTGTGTGTGTGTGTGTGTGTGTGTGTGCACGTGTGTGTCTATCTGACTGTGTGTGTGCTCGCGTGCGCGTGTGCTCGCACGTGTATGTGTGCGTTTGTCTGTCTGGCATGCCTGCCCACCCATAATACATTTTCCAGAACAGTTTACTGGGTTTACAAATACAGTTCTGGGCAAAGATAAAGGTTCAACATTCCTAACTGGAACATAAACAAAGATTTGTGTTTCTGATAGGCATAGACATTACTGGCATTCAGGCTGAGGACTCCAAATCAAGATCTTACCTCTAGTGGCAATGCATGGAAAGTTTCAGTAGATTGACATTCTGGGTTCTTCTATTCGAAACATATAGCGCTACAATGCTAAGGACTATATTCTCCATTTTGGATCTTTTCTTTCACTCAATATACTGTACTTGAGTTTGGCTCAATTGTTTTTATGTCTAGCATTATCTGATTTGATTGGATAGCATGCAAAACAAATGTTTTCATTGTAACTCGGTACATGTGACAATAATAAACCTGGATGTGGATGTGGTGTACCTCGACTTTCAGAAAGCCTTCGACAAGGTCCCACATAGGAGATTAGTGGGCAAAATTAGGGCACATGGTATTGGGGGTAGGGTACTGACATGGATAGAAAATTGGTTGACAGACAGAAAGCAAAGAGTGGGGATAAATGGGTCCCTTTCGGAATGGCAGGCAGTGACCAGTGGGGTACCGCAAGGTTCGGTGCTGGGACCCCAGCTATTTACGATATACATTAATGACTTAGACGAAGGGATTAAAAGTACCATTAGCAAATTTGCAGATGATACTAAGTTGGGGGGTAGTGTGAATTGTGAGGAAGATGCAATAAGGCTGCAGGGTGACTTGGACAGGTTGTGTGAGTGGGCGGATACATGGCAGATGCAGTTTAATGTAGATAAGTGTGAGGTTATTCACTTTGGAAGTAAGAATAGAAAGGCAGATTATTATCTGAATGGTGTCAAGTTAGGAGGAGGGGGAGTTCAACGAGATCTGGGTGTCCTAGTGCATCAGTCAATGAAAGGAAGCATGCAGGTTCAGCAGGCAGTGAAGAAAGCCAATGGAATGTTGGCCTTCGTAACAAGAGGAGTTGAGTATAGGAGCAAAGAGGTCCTTCTACAGTTGTACCGGGCCCTGGTGAGACCGCACCTGGAGTACTGTGTGCAGTTTTGGTCTCCAAATTTGAGGAAGGATGTTCTTGCTATGGAGGGCGTGCAGCGTAGGTTCACTAGGTTAATTCCCGGAATGGCGGGACTGTCGTATGTTGAAAGGCTGGAGCGATTGGGCTTGTATACACTGGAATTTAGAAGGATGAGGGGGGATCTTATTGAAACATATAAGATAATTAGGGGATTGGACACATTAGAGGCAGATAACATGTTCCCAATGTTGGGGGAGTCCAGAACAAGGGGCCACAGTTTGAGAATAAGGGGTAGGCCATTTAGAACGGAGATGAGGAAGAACTTTTTCAGTCAGAGGGTGGTGAAGGTGTGGAATTCTCTGCCTCAGAAGGCAGTGGAGGCCAGTTCGTTGGATGCTTTCAAGAGAGAGCTGGATAGAGCTCTTAAGGATAGCGGAGTGAGGGGGTATGGGGAGAAGGCAGGAACGGGGTACTGATTGAGAGTGATCAGCCATGATCGCATTGAATGGCGGTGCTGGCTCGAAGGGCTGAATGGCCTACTCCTGCACCTATTGTCTATTGTCTATTGTCTATTGTCTAATCTGCAGATGCCTCTAGAGTATAAAAGCACTGGCAGGCCCAATGATTTAAAAAGGTTCCACTCAAACAAAATGATGCATCTGTTGAGTTAGGACTGCAAATAGGTTGTGCTGAAACTGATTTCTGATTGTACTTTGATCTTAGAAATGAAGGGCATCTGACTCAGGACAACAGCATAACCACAGTAAACTGGGTCTACCAGACCCATCAGAACACTCTAGCCTCAGCACCATTGATAGCTGACTGGGGTTCTACGCATTGTGGATAATATCCTCCATTTTAAAGAGTGACAGAATAAAGAACTCAAATTTGCTTTTGCTAAGTGTGATATGAATCCTGGTTTCTTCAGTAGTATAACTTCTGTGAAATAATGTTTCCATTTCTTTGGGATTCCACACAACGTGCTTGCAAGAGAATTTAAGGTTGGATTTTCAGCAAAGTCAGCTTCCTGGCAAATATAGCAAAACACAAGAGTGCAATCCAGATACGGTATCAGTGTGGTTACAGTGTCTGAGACAATCAGGTCTCACAATAATCAGCTTCAACGCTCAAAACCTGCTGGTGACATACAAGTTGTCTCCTGTGGATTATCCTTGTGTTTGTAAAAGATAAAACTCTGTGATTCATGGACTGGTCTTTGGGTAAAAGGATTAGTTGCCATAAGTTAAATAAGTAAAACATTAGTCACATCAGTTTTTCTTGTCAATATGTTTCTATCTTTCCAGCTTCCCTCATGATATTGTGATAATTGCTGAGTATCGTTCAGTGGCTGTTAAATGCATCATATCCATTTCTGAACCTTCACAGCAAGGATTGGTATGCTATTCAACCTTTGACAATCCATTGTTGTCAAACCTGGTCCTGTCATCATCTAAAGTCCTCACAGACGCTCTCTTCAGCAAAGGTCATGATGCAGTAATTAATAATAAACATTTACAACTTTGGGATTTTTACCCGGCAAGAAATCAATCCCCAATCCAAACGAGATAAGTATTTGTAAAATAAAATCATGGTGGGAAAGTATTTCAAATCTTTTGAATATTGGTTGAGCCCATATTCTTGTGAATACTCTTAACATTAAAATCTGGTAGGATTTTGATCCAGGTGGACAATGGTCAATGAAGACAGCTTTACCCATGGGCAAAGGGACACATGAAGCTGGTTACATAATTGGGGCTTGACAAGAGCTCATTGCCCTGAACAAAGACCAGAGTCAAGTGCTATCACTAATATAAACTCAGCCAATCTTCATTTAAAAACATTACTACAGCAGAACCTTTGGTTTGAAAGTGGTTATCAGTCGGATACAAAACGTTTTGGAGGGGAAGTTATTGAATTTTCCTTTAAGTTTAGGAACACATTTCCTTCTAGGATAATTGAATGGCTGAAGTTAAGTGTATGTAGGATAGTGTTAATGTGCGGGGATTGCTGGGCGGCGCGGACCCGGTGGGCCGAAGGGCCTGTTTCCGTGCTGTATCTCTAAATCTAAAAAATAAATCTAAATTCCTTAATGTCGAGATGTTATAGGAATTTAGCAATATATTGGAAAGCAAATATTTTTCTTGGAGCAGAAACAAAATCCCATTCATTAAAAATGTTCTATGTTCAGATAGTGATTAACCTTTAATGGAAAAATGTGGATCAGGAATGAAATAAAGATAACATCTTTTATGTTTGGTTTGTAAGCCTGACCTTAACACCTCATGGATCATATATACCTCATTAAGCACATGATAGGAGTTCTGATGGGAAAAGGGGTGGTGAAGAAGGGAAGGGAACTTCATACCAATGGTGATTCACTGGCAAGAGGGGTTTGAAAGGCTTTGTACTATTAAAATATGGAACTTAATATGATGGAGATCAAAGAACACTTTTTCCTCAGTTTTGAAAGGATTAATGGTAGAATTCTATTTGAGTTCCAAAGCTGGTGGTTATGGAGCAGAGGAACCCAGGGATGTAGAGAAAGGATGGTTGTGGATATTGGGGACTGTGATGATTATCATGACCTTGAGTGGAGGTTTGGGATATCAGAGAGAAGGGAGTCTTGATCGGCCAGTGATGATGTGATCAGTTGGAAGAGTAATTGAACTGGAGGTGTACTATTGTGGAAGAAGATTTAAGGTGAGAATTGGAAAGTAGGATGATGATCCCAAGCTTGAGTCACAGCAAATTATAGGTTTTGAACTTGCCGAAGCAGGCCATGATTTTGCAGCAGGGACCTCCCTCTGCATGAGTACCTTGGCGGTAGTACCTTTGCACCAAACAAACTCACAAATGTTGATGTGTACAAACCAAGAATGAATGTAGTGCAAGTGCCACATAGACATGCCTTGCATATACCTTCCAGATATCTTCCAGCTTCCGTATATCATAAGCACTGAGAAACCAGAAGCAAAATTGTTCTGTTAACAGATAAATATTTTTTACATCTAAAATTTATGTATTTAATCATTATTTTTATGTTGTATTTATCAACCCAACTTTGGAAACAAATGTTTTATCTACTGTTATAAGCAGACAGATTTTGATAATGTGAGAACATTTAGATCTTGATAGATTTGCTTTTGGTGGTGCAGATAATCAGGTTTTCAACAAGCAAGTACTAAAGTTAAAACTAATTTCTGCACTAAGAACATAGAGCTTTTTATCCAACTGGATGAACTTAGGAATAAATTAATTACAACAGTGACAATGCAGCAATACTAAGTAAAAAATAGTTAAATGAAAATTTACCACATGTATGGCAATGGAAATTTAACCCTTCATGACAATAGTTTTGATAGCACCACAGGATTGATACCATGTTTATGTTAAGAATTTTAATTCTCCAAATGGCTCAATTGGTAACACAAACCAGAATATTCTGAAAACCATTAACAAATAGAGGGAGAAAGAGAGCTAAACTTTAATGTCAATTAACTTTCATTAGAACTGAAGGAGCTTAGAAATGCAAATTAAACTCAACCAAAAAAATTGAAAGTGCAGATTCTGGAAATCTGAAATAAAAACAGAAAATGCTGGAAATGCTCAACAGATCAGGACATTGCTTTGTAGAGAGAAACATTGTCCATTCATCAGAGCCAGGCAATGTTGGGAAATGCGCATGTTTTAAATCTTCACTTTATCTGGCAGCAGTGTTTGGAGATCTGCATTTTATTGCCAAGTCTTAGTCATTGAGTCTAAGACGTGGCAACTAGAGCTAGCTACAGCACAAAACAGGCTATTTTGCCCAGTTTGTCCATGTCAACCAAGATGCCTATAGGAGCTAATGCCATTAGCATACATTATGCCCCCATCCCTCCAAACCTTTTCCATCTATGCACCTGTGCCTTTTAAGTGTCATTATTGCACCTGCCTCTACCACTTCCTCTGATGGTTCGATCCTTAGACACGCCACCGTCTGTTTGGAAAGTTGATCCTCAGATCCCTTTTAAATCTTTCCCCTCTGACCTTAAGCAAATGCCCTCCATTTTAGACTCTGCTATCCAGTGGAAATGACTGTGGCTCTTCACCTTAAATATTCTCCTTATGATTTTGTACATTTCTATAAGGTCATCCCATGAACCTCCTATGGTGGCATGGTCTATCTATTCACTAGATAGTGTCATAGTCACATAATCATACAGCATGGCAACAGGCCCTTTGTCCCAATGTCCATACCAACCTAGATTTTCCATCTACACTAGTCGCACCTGCCTATGTTAGTCCCATATCCCCTATTACCTATCCACGTAACTCTCCAAATGTCTTTTAAATGGTGTTATAGTACCTGTCCCAACTACCTTCTCTGGCAGCTCATTCCATACCACTCTCTGTGTGAAAGAATTGCCTCTCAGGTTCCTATTAAATTCTTCCCCTCTCACCTTAAACCTGTCCTCTTGTTCTTGATTCCCCTACTCTGGGCAAAATACTTTGCATATCTACCCGATCTGTTTCCCTCATGATCTTATACATCTCTATAAGATTACCCCATAACCTCCAAGGAATAAAGTTCTAGCCTGCGCAACCTCTCCCTATAGCTCAGGCCCACAAGTCCTGGCGATATCCTTGTAAAAACCTCATGAACGGTAAATATAGATGTGTGATCTGATACTATTAATAATCCCAAAACATAATTTGATTTTCCTGGCGTTTAGTTCATCTTAGTTTAGTTTAGAAATACAGCGCGGAAACAGGCCCTTTGGTCCACCGAGTCCACACTGACCAGTGATCCCCACACATTTTACACTATCTGACACAGTCGGGACAATTTACACTTATGCCAAGCCAATTAACTGACAAACCAGTACGTCTTTGGAGTAGGGGAGGTACCAAAAGATCTCGAAGAAAACCCCCGCGGTCACGGGGAGAACATACAAACTCCGTACAGACAGCACCCGGGTCTCGGGCCCTGCAAGGCAGCAACTCTACCGCGGCGCCACCGTGCTGCCCCAAACATTCCTAAAAATGAATTTCCTCAACATGCACATTAGAAACACAGGAATTTAAGAGATGGGCACATAAGTCACTGAAAGTAAGTATGCAGGTACAGCAGACAGTGAAGAAAGCTAATGGAATGTTGTGGCCTTCATAACAAGAGGATTTGATTATAGGAGCAAAGAGGTCCTTCTGCAGTTGTACAGGGCCCTAGTGAGACCACACCTGGAGTATTGTGTGCCATTTTGGTCTCCAAATTTGAGGAAGGACATTCTTACTATTGAGGGAGTGCAGCGTAGGTTCACGAGGTTAATTCCCGGAATGGTGGGACTGTCGTATGTTGAAAGACTGGAGCGACTGGGCTTGTATACTCTGGAATTTAGGACGAGAGGGGATCTTATTGAAACATATAAGATTATTAAGGGATTGGACACGCTAGAGGCAGGAAACATATTCCCGATGTTGGGGCAGTCCCGAACCAGGGGCCACAATTTAAGAATAAGGGGTAGGTCATTTAGAACGGAGATGAGGAATTTTATTTTCACTCAGAGAGTTGTGAAGCTGTGGAACTCTCTGCCTCAGAAGGTAGTGGAGGCCAATTCCCTGGATGCTTTCAAGAGAGAGTTAGATAGAGTTCTTAATGATAGTGGAGTCAAGGGATATGGGGAGAAGGCAGGAACGGGGTACTGATTGTGGATGATCAGGCATGATCACGGTGAATGGCGGTGCTGGGTCGAAGGGCCAAATGGCCTAGTCCTGCACCTATTGTCTATTGTATATAAATAGGGCTACTTGCTCCTTAATGCTGTTCTGCCATTCAGTGAGATCATAGATGATCCAACATAGGCCTCAACATTACTTTTCTGCTCTCTTCACCGTAATACACTTCAAATATCTGTCAATCAATGCCTCAAAATGAATCTGGCTCTACAAACCTTTAGGGTAGAGAATTTCAATGATTAATGACCTACCGAGGGAAGAAATTCCTCATCATCTCCGTCTGAAATAAGCAATCCCTTATATTGAAGCTGCCCCCTCTGGTCCTTGATAGCCTCACTGGAGAATTTTCCTTTCATAAAATCATAAGGCAATCAGGCAGAAACAATATGATCTTCTAAGTGTACTGCTTTGATAAACTTAGCAATAGATTCCAGCACTTTCCCAATGACAGATGTTTGGAAAACTAGCCTATGGTTTCCTGTTTTCTGTCTCCTTCCTTTCATGAATTGTGGTGATATTTTGCGGTTTTCCAGTCCTCTGGGACCTTTAGAGAATCCAACAAATTTTGAGAGATTTTACACAATTATTCAATTCCTATGAAGGCACTTCCTTTACTTCTGGTGTATGGCACCAGGTCCAGGGAACTTGTTGTACTTTTGACCAACCAATTCAAGTTTGTTTACATTTCCTTTATCATCGTTATTTTTTTTGCATCTTTCTTATTCATTGTTCTTTATCTCTCTACATCATCGTCTATATCTCTCATACCCCTTTCCCTAACTAGTCTGAAGAAGGGTCTCGTCCCGAAACATTACCCATTCCTCCTCTCCAGAGATGCTACCTGTCCCGCTGAGTTACTCCAGCTTTTTGTGTCTATTTTCGGTTTAAACTAGCATCTGCAGTTCCTTCCTACACATCCTTTTCTAATGACAGATATTATTTTTAGGTCTTCCTTCCATACAGACCTTTGATTATATATTATTATTGGGACATTTTTTAGTATCTTCTATTGCAAAACCGATCGAAAATTATTATTTAGTAACTCTGCCATTTCCCATTACTTACTCCCCGACTTACACAATAAACTACATGTGGAGAGAGAGTTAGACATGGCTCTTAGGGTTAACGGAGTCTAGGGATATGGGGAAAAAGCAGGAACGGGGTACTGATTCTGGATGATCAGCCATAATCATATTGAATGGCGGTGCTGGCTCGAAGGGCCAAATGTCCTACTCCTGCACCTATTTTCTATGTTTCTATGTAAATTTGCACTTACGTAAGCAATTCTGTAGCTAGTCCCTAGTACAATCAAGGCAGTTTGTAATTTCCATGACACTATACGCCACTCGAGTTTACATCGGAAAGAAGTCAGCACTGGCGGCGGTGCTTACCCTGAAGGCCGCGCGCCGCAGAGAGTGCCCTGGATGCATCTGGGCGCCGCTGTAGTTAACACTCTCAGTAATGGACACAAAGTGCAGGAGTAACTTAGCGGGCCAGGCAGCATCACTGGAGTACATGGATGGGGAACATTCCGGATCGAGACCCTTCTTTAACTCCGTGAGTTGTTTCAGGCAGAGGATGGGGATGGTGATTCCGACTTAAGTAATATCTGACTTATTTGTGGGTTCATGGAATGTAACCCATACATAAGTTGGGAAGAGTCTGCATTAATGTTAATGCATCAATGTTTACTTAGCTACACTGTTATTTTTTACTTTACTCTAGAAGTTCATGCTATCTGTTTTATATCATTTGCTCGCATACTCCCTCTTAATAATTCTCTTCTCCCTCAAGATGGCGGCGCCTAACGGCAGCGGCTGACTAGCAGTCTGTCCGTCTTTTTTTTTCCTTTTTTTGTTGTGTGTCGGTGTTGGGATGGTTTTTATATATATTTTTTTGGTTGTGTATGTGTGGGAGGGGGTGGTGGTGTGAGGGGGTGGTGGTGTGGGTGGGTGGGTGTGGGGGGGGGAACTTTTCTCTTCCTCACGGCGCGGGGTGCGGCTCGGCTGCGGGGCCTAACATCCCCCGGTGCGGCTTGGCCGCTGGACTTTACATCGCCCGGTGCGGCTTGGCCGCTGGACTTAACAGTGCCCGGTGCAGCTCGGCTGCGGGGCTTAACATCGCCCGGTGCAGCTCGGCTGCGGGGCTTAACATCGCCCGGTGCAGCTCGGCTGCGGGGCTTAACACCGCCCGGTGCAGCTCGGCTGCGGGGCTTAACACCGCCCGGTGCAACTCGGCTGCGGGACTTAACATCGCCCGGTGCAGCTCGGCTGCGGGGCTTTACATCGCTGGTGCGGCTCGGCTGCGGGACTTAACATCGCCCGGTGTGGCTCGGCCGCGGGGCTTTACATCGCCCGGTGCGGCTCGGCTGCGGGACTTGACATCGCCCGGTGCGGCTCGACCACGGGACTTAGCTGCGCAAGGCTTGGTCGCGGGCCTTTCATCGCCCGGTTCGGCCGCAAGACGTTTCAGCGCCCGGTGCGGGGACTGTGCGGGTCGGTCGGGGACGAGCTGTCTGTCCGTGGGCGTGGGGAAGAGAGTGGAAGTTTTGTTGCCTCCATCACAGTGAGGGGGTGTTTGGAGTCACTGTGATGGACGTTTGTGTTGGGGTTATGTGTCTTGTGTTCTTTTTTTTCTTCTATGACTGCTATGTAGTTTCGTTCGGTACTTCGGTACCGAACGACAAATAAAGCTCTGTTATACCTGTTATACCTGTTATGTTATAATAATTCTTTCAGCCATCCTTTGCTGGTCCCCAAAACTGTACTAATCTTTAATTTAATGATACTGATGTTTGTTATATTGTGTGTCTTTTTTCCAAATTCATTTCATCTTAACATCCTTAGTTAACCAAGCATCCTTCTTGAATCAAACTCTTTTTTCTTACCGGACCATACCTTTGCCAAGATATATGAAATGTCTCCTTAAATAACTGCCTTTGCTAATCTGCTGCCTTATCCTTTAATTTATTTGCCCACTCCCATTGATCAAATTTGTCCTCATCCTATTATCATTAGCCTTTATTAAATTTAGGACAGTAAATACACATCAACATTTCCGATACGTAAACTGCATTTGGAAGTCCACCACACCTTGATAAGTCTTTCCTGGGGGATCCTTTCCTTAGCATTTGTTAATTAATTCAGTCACATACCAGATCTAAAATAGCTTGCTCCCTGGTTGGATCCTTAATGTATTGCTCCAAGAAACCATCCCAAATAAACTCTGTGACTCTATAAAGACTATGGACTCTATACAGGTTACCCATGCCAATTTTATTAGTTCAATCTACATGGCAATTAAAATCATCCATTCTTACTGCAGTAATGTTCTGGCCCCTAGCATTACTTCTGGTACCAGACCAGATATACACATTAAGAAACAAAAGCATTTCCACTGCAAGCTCAAAACATTAAATGCATAGTTTTCTATTCTGCGCTTTGCTGCCAGATTAATGCTGTTCCTTTCATGGGACCACTTGATCATTTGGTACGAATCCCTGATGAATGCCAAAGATGATCTGCTGAGGCACATTGGCAACCAAGAAACAAATCCATGGTGGGAAGCCAAAGAGATATAAGGGCTGCTCAGAAGCTACTTTGAAACGGTGCCAAATATATGTTCATATGCAGTAACAACTTTGTGAAGATAAGAAACCTTGCTTAAAAACTATCCACTTTTTATTATGTGGCCCAATATATTGCTGATGCTGCATGTAAATACAGGCTGAGGAAGTTTCACCTGCAAACCAGTACCTGCCAGTCCAGCCGAGACAGGTTCCACTTTGTTCAGTCTGTCAATGCTCATTCCAAATAAAAGATCTCATCCATCAGCAAAGGATGCATCACAGAATATGAGATGCATTTTCAGCTAACCCACTCAATATTGAAGGATGGACACTGACAAATCTTCGAGTGTGTTCTAGAGCATACCAGAAGACAGGTACAAAATGAATGAATGAATGATTGAATGAATAAGTTTATTGGCCAAGTATGTGCATATACAAGGAATGTGCCTTGGTGCTCCGCTCGCAAATGACAACACAAACACACAGTTAACAATTAAGAATAAAGCATGAACACATCAAAACACTAAGGATACAACATTACGGTCTAAACATGTGGGTGAAAATAAACCAGAGCAAAAAAGAGACTACAGACTTTGGTTATTGAGTGGAACTACTACTAAAAAAATCTGTTTTTATGTCTGGCTGTGGCTGCTTTGACAGTCCGGAGTCGCCTTCCAGAGGGAAGTGCTTCAAGGAGTTTGTGGCCAGGGTGAGAGGGTCAGAGATGATCTTGCCTGCTCGTTTCCTGGCCCTTACAGTGTACAGTTCGTCAATGGGGGGGGGGGGGGGAAGGTTGCAGCCAACAACCTTCTCAGCTGATTGAATGATCCCTTGCAGCCTCCGGATGTCGTGCTTGGTGGCTGAGCCAAACCAGACCATGATGGAGAAGATGAGGACGGACGCAATGATAGTAGTATAGAATTGGACCATCATTGCCTATGGCAGATTGTGTTTCCTTAGTTGCCGCAGGAAGTACTGATCTCTGAAGAAGGGTCTCGACCCGAAACATCACCCATTCCTTCTCTCCAGAGATGCTGCCTGACCCGTTGAGTTACTCCAGCATTTTGTGATACCTTCAGTCTGTAACACTTGTTGAGACTTCATTGCACATAAAACTCTTCCTCTATTCGCATCCTATCAGTTATGTTCCCATTTAATTCTTGCAGCAGAGCTGAAGGCACAGTTCACCAGTCACATAATTTTTCAGGAATACCCGGATCCACTGATATTAACTTTGCATACCAGGAAAAGCAAAATAGTTTTACACTTCACTGCTATCCTTAAGTATCACAGTTAAGTAGTAGGTTTCCCATTTTCTCAAGGGTAGAATGCTCCAAATAGAAGGAGCCAGTTGTCTCACACAAATGTCTCCATTCTTCTAGAATAACGATCTTTACAAAAACGTGCACAGAACTTGCTTTTTCAAAAAGATATTTGAGATGTGAGGGAATGTCAAATGAACTTTCAACACCATCATAAAATTCCCTGTTCCTTTGAAATCTTTGCAACTTTAATTCAAAGCCTCGGATTTTATAAAGCCACACATGCCTTTTGGGTATTAATCTCCACCTCTTTCAATGTCATCATTTATCAAGCCCCTACTGCAAGCTGGCACTGTGCCTCAATGAAAAAGTAATTGATGTGTTTACAGGAATTAACACATTTAGTTTAAAATATCCATTTGAGTTAAGCCAATGAATCAAAGCCCTTCTCTATTTATCTGAAGCATAATGTAAGGAAACATACATTCGTTGTTACAGGATTTCATGAAAATAATTCAAATCGTTATTTGGAAACATGTTTAATGCACATAATTTCCTGTCTGCTCACAGCTTGTGTAAAAAAAAAGAAAATGCTAACATTGGCCCCAGTGCCAATCAGTAAAACTTTCCTTAACTCAAGTGAAAGCCCTATAAAATTCCTAATAAATATTTGTGTTTGTTCACATCCGGAGTCCCTCCCACACTGTTATGTTTTTGACAGTATCTTTTAAATTATGAATCGTTGAAGATACAATGTTGCATTTCAAAGAAATAGGGACAACATAAATGTCAATTTTACATTGGTGTGGTGCAACATGAATTAGAATACATACGGGTCAGTAACAATGTTACAAATATACCACACTGCAACCGGGCTCAGTTTTGATGGGGATATTTTTGTTTAGTACATCAATGAGTTTTAGGGCAATTCTTTTTAACTGTGTTTGCAAAATGGTAGTATAAATATCTACTTTCAGAGGCATTAGTTGCCATTAACCTATACATAGTTAAGTGCTCAGAGTCTGTTCCACACCATACGATCACGGGTGAATATATGGGCTTTACACTAGCCAGGATAGAGTGGACAAAGGTGGAAGTAAAAAGAAGCTCTTCACCATTTGCTGCCATCCGCTTCTTGTGACTGGCACAATGAAGTTTCCTCTATAACTTAATGCAGACTAAATAACAGATTCTATTGTGGAATATGCAGAACTGCTGCTTTCATGGTATTACTGTATTATTAGCTGGGTAAGAGGCAATGGTTTATTTTGTATTTTTGCCCACACTTATGAGTGCACATTAATTATAGGTGTCATACCACTGAGATATGTGCATACCATACTTATAAATGCCTATTTTTTTAATAAGCATTGCGAGTTTTACTTTTTTCAATCTACCTCATACATTTCTTTTGAAAGTCATTTAATTAATATTAATGTAAAGATAAATTTAATAACCTTCCAATGCTACACTCCTGGAAAATTCCTGTATGATGTGGGATTTGGAAAGGGGAACAGTTCATAGGACATATGTAGTTCCTTTTTGAAATGTGCAGCCAAACTTTCTACAAGTAAACAAATGTTTCAAAAAATAGCAACTGATCATACGAAAGAATCTAGCGGACAGCTGAGAAAAATATATTGATATGATATTATTTACTTTGAGATCTATGGAAATCTATTGTTTTCTTCTTTTTCCTCTGATTTGACTGCAGGCTCTCATGTTAATGCATAGTTAGTGCAGGCAAAAAGTGCAATGAAGCAATCGCCTTTGATGGTGATGGGCCAACAATTGACGGCCTCTGACAGAGCTCAGATGATGCAAACATCCATGCAGCTTCCCACTCAGATGAAGACTTAAGCTAATAGGTACCAGTTTTTGGATTGGGGATGTTTCCATGAGGTTTGCATGTCTCTCTGAAAAAAAACAATGTGCTGGCTCTGACACAATTATGTCCCGAGCATTTTGTCAGGATACAGGACATCATCAGTGCTTACTTTCTCTATTCCTTTCCAGAGATTTGTTCCTCACTAACTACTGGCACCCTGGGGAGCATGCTTTTGTTGGTATTGCTCAGCACAAAACTAAGTTGCGATCAGTGAGAAGAGTGGCGAAGAGTCGTGTCAATATAACACCTTGGAACATCTTCAGTTGTTACCAATAGCAACAGAGGTCTTCAACGCAGCAACCAAAGTTCGGATTATCATTATTACTCTAGGAATTGATTATTACACCATACACCAAGAGTAAGTAGGAAGTCTGCCAAATGCAGATTCTCCTTGGAAAGGTGATTCGTAAACATACTGCAGTAAACCCTCATTTTAATGGACCTCTTTATAACAGTTTTTGAATATAGCGGACGTTATACCGACAGCTGCCGTGCTGTCCCCGACTCTTGCCGCTTCACCTGCCGCTTACAGCCCCCACTGCCCATGCCATCCCCAGCTCACACCACTTTCACGTGGGTCCTTCTGCTGCCACCACTGACCCACACAGACCATAAGGGCACCACCGACTCCAGCCATCCGTGGGCTGCAACCATAGACTCCGCCGATCCTTGCCTCTCCCCTGGCCGCCAGCGGGCTGGAAACATCAACTCACCTGGATTCCAGGCCATAGTTCCAGACTGAGAGTCTGAAGAAGGATCTCGACCTAAAACATCACCTATCCATGTTCTCCAGAGATGCTGCCTCCCAGTTACTCCAGCACATTGTGTCCTTTTGTGTCGTGATCAGCAACTGGTTGTTTGTTTCTACTACTTTTTACAATGATAATACTATACTCAGATATAGCAGACAATTGGCAATAATGGACACCATTTCCCCTCCTGTTATCATGAGGGTTTACTGCATGTAAATTGTACTGAGGTAGCGAGGACTGTGTCAGTGCATGCCGGATAATTCAGATGAACATGTTCCAGGACTCGATCCTGAGCAAAACCAACATGAGTTCATGGATATGTTGCACTTTGAACAAAGATTGCACTTATCAGTGCACAGCAGCATCTCTTTGAATAAACTCAAATCTCAAGTAATTACAATTCCATGTTAATTATGACTCTCTGTTTTAATTTCATTTTATTTCAAATGAATTGCCTTCAAGAAACAAAATCAATTTAGTTGAAATTAGAATTAACAAAACATTTTTTTTTGATAACTCAAGTTATTGTTTATGGGTCCTGCAATTGTGAAACCTTTCTTCACTTTTATCGGTTAAATGTACAATTGCCTATTAGAGGAATGCGAAATTCCAGAAAATAACTTTTCAAAAAACCTTTTCTCATATTAAGTTCTTCAAGACAAAGATTATAAATCTGTAGTACGGATCTGATTTAAAAGTTGATCAATGAACTGTTGTTTGCTTCCATGTTTAACACAGACACATGGGAGAGTTGGTTTAAAACAAAGAGCATTAGATATCTGCAGCACCAATCCATGGCAACACACCTCTAAGAACCGAGATTGGACAGAATGACAAAGTACCTCGGAGTACCTTGACGAAACAAGGGCCCTGAGGGATAAGGGATCATTCCACATACCTGCTCCAAATGCAAAGAAAAAGCTTTTATCTGGGTTTGCCTCCAGAAGTTCTGTCACCCTTTTGCCCATTCTTTCATTCCTCTTGTAGATTAACTCCTGGCGAAAATAGTTGTCTATCTCCTGAGCTGTCACCTGGTCGTGCGGCGGGAGGGTGGTGTTGATAAAGTTAGGCAGCTGTGAGAAGAACAAGCCAAGTGATTATTATTTTAAGAATGGCTCCAAGTATGACATAGGATTACACATTCAAATGCTTTACTGTTGAGATAAGACAGATTTATTTAAATTGAGTTGAGGTGCAAGAATCATTTAGCTGTTAAAGCTCTCTGATAAAGCTGGCAGGCTCTGTACTTGGCTGATTTTTTTTACTTTGATACTATATACATATTTCTGGAATTAAAAAAACATATCTGACTTTCCAAATAATTACATAGCGCTCCCCTGTATATTCATTAAGCAGGGTGACAATGAGTAGACATTAGTATATGAGAGTATATGCTGAATTAGCAAATCTCAGCTGTCTAAACTGCAATATATTTGGACATTTTTGATATGTATGTCTATGTGTTTGTCAGATAAAGATACGATTGGCCTAAAGATAGACACAAAATGCTGGAGTAACTCAACGGGACAGGCAGCATCTCTGGAGAGAATGAATGGGTGACGTTTAGACCATTCTTCAGACTGAAAGTCACGGGAAAGAGAAACGAGAGATATAGACGATGATGCAGAGATATCGAACAAATGAATGAAAGATATGCAAAAAAGTAACAACGATAAAGGAAGCATGTCATTGTTAACTGTTTGATAGGTGAGAACGAAAAGCTGGTGTGACTTGGGTGGGGGAGGGATGGAGAGAGAGGAAATGCAGAAATTACTTGAAGTTAGAGAAATCAATTCTCACACCCCTGGGTTGTAAACTGCCCAAGCAAAATATGGAGTGCCGGAGGCCAAGGCTGGACCTGATAGAGGTTTCTAAAATTATGAGAAACATAGACAGAGTAGATAGTCAGAGTCTTTTACTCAGGATAGAAAAGTCAAATATTACTGGGTAAAGCTTCAAAATGAGAGGGGGAAATTTAAATAGATTGTGAAGAATATGTGCCTGGAATGCACTGCCAGGGAGATTGGTGGAATAAGGTACAATAGTGACATTTAAGAAGTATTTAGACAGGCACATGAATATGCAAGGATTTGAGGGATATGGATTATGTGTAAGCAAATGTGGTTAGCTTAACATGTTATCATGGTTGGCACAGATGTCATGTCCCGATGGGCCCCTTCCTGTACTGTGCTGTTACGAGTTCAATGTTTATCCCATTTATTCACATTGTCACCACTGATTCTAGACCATTCATCCAGGGAACATCTGCTTCAAGCTTGCAGATCTTATGAATAAAAGACAAGCACAAATGGGTTCACTTCCTTCGCATTTATTGCTGCAAAGAGTAAGCAATTTACTCTGATGATGGACATAAAAAGCTGGAGTAACTCAGTGGGACAGGCAGCATCTCGGGAGAGAAGGAAGAGGTGGCGTTTCGGGTCGAGGCCCTTTTTCAGCCGATCTAGAAGTGTCTATCTTTGGTTTAAACTTGCATCTGCAGTACCTTCTTACACATGAGGAATTTACTCTTTTCATTTATCTTGTTGAAATCCCCTCTGTAATGCCTAATTTCAATATCATCAGCCTGAAAATTTGCAAACATGTTTTTTACTGTAGGTATTGCCATCCATCATCCCACGGGTTTCCCTTTTCTAGAGAAAACATCTCAAACTGTTAACTGCTTTATGGAGAAAAGCAGCTTACCCAGAAGCAATCAAGAAATAGGATTCTGGACATTTTCAGGATAGGGGCACGAAAGCATCTGGGGACAATGTGGACTGAAGCTCACAGGCAGGGCATAGGTGAGACATCTGAAGATGCCCTTGGATTTAATGCACACAGGAAGGTGTCAGGCTGAGTTCTGCTACCAAGCAACTGGAGGTGAAAAATTGGGTCATTTGTATGGTAAAATCTTAAATAAATTCTCATTTGGTTATTCACACATGTCAAATACCTAAATTCTGTCAAAGGATCTTTTGTAACATAAGACAATTAGTTAACATAGAAACACAGAACTGCAGATGCTGGTTTACAAAAAAAAAGACCTGAAGTGCTGGAGTAACTCAGTGGGTCAGGTAGCATCTCTAGAAAATAATGATAGGTAATGTTTCGGGTCAGGTCCCTTCTTAAGACTGTTTGTGGTGGGGGGGTGGGGAAGAAGTCTGGAAGAGAGGAGGACAAAGCCCAGCAAGTGATAGATGGACAAGAAAAGTGGGGCTTTGACTAGGCAGGAGATGGATGGTCATCAAGGCCAGAGATGAAAAGATAAAAGGTGTGAGTAACGGATAAAATAGATGACAATTGTGAAGCCTGAGGAAGGAATATAAGTGGAAGGGGAGGGGGAGGGAAGAAATGGGTGCAAGAAATGGGAACACAATGGGTCAGGCAGGATCTGTGGGGGGAATCGATAGGCAACATTTCTAGTCAGAACACTTCATTAGTTTGAAGAAATGATGGGATCCGACCCGAAACATCACCTGCCCATTCTCTCCACAAATGCTGCTTGAGAAACTGAGTTCCTCCAGCATTTCGTGTTTTGCTCAAGGTTCCAGCATCTACGATTTCTTGTGTCCCCACAGAACAAAAGAACATGGGCAAAGCAGAGGTCAAGGTTTTGCCGATACACTGATGTTATGTACTTCTCAGCTCAACAATTGGTGACAGCAAGAAAGAGTTGTTGGAACTCAATGGGTCAGGCAGCCTCTTTGGAGGGAATGGACCGGTAATTGACCATTCTTCAATTTGAAGAAGGATCCCAAACTGAAACGTCACCTGTCCATTACTTCCAAAGATGTTGTCTGATCCGCCAAATTTCCTACAAGATTCCAGCATCAACATTTTTTCTGTATAGAGAATAAACGTGGCCTCCTCTATTCTCTCAAGTAGATTCAGAGAATCTATGGAATATTCTGAAGAAAAGCAAGGAGATTATCCCTGGTGCCCCGAGCAATGTCAATTCTTCAATCCACATTACAAAGAGATTATCAGACTATCATCAAATTGTTTTTTGTAGGAGTTTACAAACTGCTAATTGTCTGATGTTATTTCTTGCCGGAGAGAAGTGACAACATTTCAAACTTACTTATTTTGCTCTTGTGGACTTTAGGATGTCCTTAAGATGTGAAAGAGCTATAGAAATCCAAGTCTTTCCTTCCAAGTTTTTTCCAAACTTGCATTGAAAGAAGCGCCAAAGAAATAAAACAAGGTCTCTTCTCCGCAAACAAAATGTGATATTAACCACATAAATGATATTTGTTGGAAAGTTTTGATTACATGCAGTTTATGTTGTATGATGTGTGGTGTCATGTGAGGGGAATGAGTTTAAAATAAATTGAACACACATTATTATTGGGATGAATCCATTGATTGAAGAAAAATAATTAGAGATAAATAGGTAGCAATGGCACTACACGTGTCTCCTTTGTTTCCAAGTGAAAATGAGAACGCAGATAAACATTCCCAGAGAAACTCAAGGGGCCATGAAGATGCGAGTAAGTTGGGATGTGAACTTGCTGACAGATTCCAGCTGTCAGTATGTCTCCCCACTGGACTCAGCATGGAGTCCAGTGGCAGGAGCATAAACTTGTTGAAATTCCCTAGCATTTACATTGGGGAATCTGCTCATAGATCCTGTGCCAGGTCTATCCTGGCACAGGATCCACAAGCCACTCATAGAATGGAGCAGTTGCAGCTGTTTGGAAAGAAGGGAAGAATAAGACAAGTATTTTGTAAATTATCTGTGTTTGTAAGAATGGTTTTAATGAGCTAAAATTGCATTGAAGGTCATTTTATAGCTTTAAAAATGCTTTAAAATTTTTGAACTGTTTATTTTTTTAAAGATGTTGAAAGTTTCTAAATTTCATTCCAATAAGCTGAATGCTCTGACTAACTGAAAAGTGTGGGATGGGGATTGGGGTGGAGGGGTGCACAGTGTTGGCACTGACCAAAGGTGTATTGAGCACTTTATATGGGCAAGGATTCTCGATTCTTCTGACCTAGCCACATACCCATTGAAATCATAAAAGACTCCCCAGCCAAATTGGGCCTAAGCAATTGGGCCAGTCGACAAGTTTGAGGACAATTTTTGAGGTGAATAGGCGAATACAGATGCTGACCTCCACTCAACCAAATCTGGCCCAAGGTGAAATGATTTCCTAAATTAATATTCAATCAAAAAACAATTTGGATACCTGAACATTGAATATATAGAAACATAGAAAATAGGTACAGGAGTAGGCCATTCGATCCTTCGAGCCAGCACCGTCATTCAATATCATCATGACTGATCATCCAAAATCAGTACACCATACCTGCTTTCTCCCCATATCCCTTGATTCCGTTAGCCCCAAGAGCGATATCTAACTCTCTCTTGAATACATCACAATATCTCACAATATTGGTGTGATGATGCTGCTTTGAATTTGCAACATTTGCTTGACAGAAGACATTGATTTTTTTCACTTGTTTCCATCATAAAGAGCACTGATACATCACAGGACATAAACTGCATGTAACCAAAATTTTCCGACAAACAAGTATCATTTTTAAGGTTAATATAATATTTTGTTTGTGGAACTTGTTGTCACACTTCCCTCATTATAACAGTAATCTACGTTTCTGAATAAATGTGCCAGCTCAAAACCACTTTGATTCACCCTGTGGCTGTGGAGATATTATTAATTGTGTGTCTTTCTTTTAATGCTGGTTGCAAGTTACTGATTTTTGCTCTGCCTTTTTGACACAATGGTATATTAACTGTGCTAAGGTGGTAGAGTGATATAAAATCCCTCCTGTTTTCATATTTCCAGTGAAGATGGACACAAAAAGCTGGAGTAACTCAGCGGGATAGGCAACATCTCTTGAGAGAAGGAATGGGCGAGACCCTTCTTCAGACTGGTTAGGGATGGGGGAAATGAGAGATATAGCTGGTGATGTGGTGAGATAAAGGACAATGAATGAAAGATATGCAAAAAAGTAACGATGATGAAGGAAACAGCCTACTCATTGTAAGCTGTTTGTAGGGTGAAAATGAGATTCTACTGCGATTTGGGTGGGAGAGGGATAGAGAGAGAGGGAATACCAGGGCTACCTGAAGTGAGAGAAATCAATATTCCTGCCACTGGGCTGCAAGCTGCCCAAGCAAAATATGAGATGCTGTTCCTCCAATTTGCGTTTAGTCTCTGACAATGGAGGAGACCGGGGACAGAAAGGTCTGTAATAGGAATGGGAAAGAGAATTAATGTGTCCAGCAACCGGAAGATCAGGTTGGTTCAGGCGGGCTGAGCGAAGGTGTTCCACGAAACGATCGCCCAGTCTGCGTTTGGTCTCGCCGATGTATAAAGGGCCTGTCCCACTTAGGCGATTTTTTAGGCGACTACAGGTGACGAGGCTGTATGGCCGTGAGGAGTCTCCAAAGAGTCGTTGCGTCTTTCTGGTCGCCGCTGGATTTTCAGAATGTTGAAAGATTTTCGGCAACAGTGGGTTTGACACCAGTGAGCATAGCTTGATGTATCCTGACATAGGTGCTGTTGTAGGTTGTCGCCCAGTGACGTAGGTTGTCGCCGGTGCTGACTTCGGTGAATTCCATTGGCGACTACCTACGTCAACCTACGTCAACCGGCGACAGGTACCGGCGTCAAGAGAAGTCAAGTTGCGACAGGCATTGGGAAAACCCAAGTCCACAGAAGTCAAGCTACAACAGCCAGTCGCGATGCTAATGAATGAAGTCCATGTGTGCCTATATCGGCAACAATCTACGACAATGTGCGACCATACCGATGACAAGGTACGACCATACCGATGACAAGGTACGACCATACCGATGACAAGGTACGACCATACCGGCGACAAGCTACGACCATACTGGCGACAACCTACGACAGCTGGCTACCATCGGCGACAGTTGACGCAACTAGCTAAGCCAGGCTATGTCAGTAGCGCCTCCGTGGTGAACGCCCGTTGTCATGGGATGAGGGCGTAAAGGAAATTCTTAACATTTTGACGGAAAATTGACGTATGAAGTTATTGTATTTCAGAGTAGTTTCTCATGGCATCACTTTCAAATAGTCATGATGCAGAATGATTGGAAACCCTACCAGACATCCTCTTTTATAGGGAAACTGAGTGATTCCATTGTTTTGGAGGCCAGAATGACGTGAATTGTCTTCAGTTGTCTTCAGTCTTCTGGGTCGTAGCTTGTCGCAGGTGGACGTAGGTTGACTTCGGTTGTCATAGGTTGTTGCCTGCGTGGTCGTAGGTTGTCGTAGGTGTCATCTTAGGTTGTCGTAGGTGCGGTCATAGGTGGACGTCCTAATTGCGATGATTGGGTCGCCGGTTGTCGGTACCTTACCATAGCTTGATGTCGACTAGATGGTAGGTTGTTGTAGCTACCATTGTCGTAGGGGGGTCGTAGACATTCTCGTAGGGGGGTCCCGTCGCCGTCTTTTCGGCGACCGGCTACGACTATTACAGTCGCCGGCAGTCGTCTAAAAAATCGCCTGAGTGGGACAGGCCCTTAAGAGTCCTCATCGAGCAACAGATACAGTAGATGAGGTTGGAGGAGGTGCAAGTGAACTGCCTAACCTGAAAGGACTATCGGGGTCCCTGGACAGAGTCGAGGGAGGAGGTATAGCGACAGGTGTTGCATCCTCTGCGGTTGCAGGGGAAGGTACGTGGGGAGGGGGTGGTTTGGGTGGGAAGGGATGAGTTAACCAGGGAGTTGCGTAGGGAATGGTCTCTGCAGAAGACGGAAAGGGGTGGAGATGGGAAAATGTGCCTAGTGGTGTGATCCCGTTGAAGGTGGCGGAAATTTCAGAGGATTATGTGTTGTATGCGACAGCTGATGGGGTGAAAGGTTAGGACTAGGGAGATTTTGTCTCTGTTGCGACTAGGGGGATGGGGAGCAAGGGCGGAGCTGTGGGGTACCGAGGAGACCCGAGTGAGGGCCTCATCTATGATGGGAGAGGGGAACCCCTGTTCCCTAAAGAATTAGGACATCTCGGATGTTCTAGATTTGAACACCTCACCTTGGGCGTAGATGCGGCATAGACAGAAGAATTGGGAGAAGGGGATAGAGTCTTTGCAGGAAGCAGGGTGAGAAGTATAGTCGAGATCATTGAGGGAGTCAGTGGGTTTGTAATAGACGTCAGTCAATAGTCTATTTCCTGTGATGGAGACGGTGAGATCAAGAAAGGGGAGGGAGGTGTCGGAGATGGTCCAAGTAAATTTGAGTGCAAGATGAAAATTGGGGGTGAAGTTGATGAAGTCCAAGAGTTCTGCATGGGTGCAGGAGGTAGCACCACAGCAGTCATCAATGTAACGGAGATAGAGTTTGGGGATAGGGCCAGTGTATGCCTGAAACAAGGGTTGTCCAACATACCCTACAAAGAGGGAGGCATAGCTGGGGCCCATGCAGGTGCCCATAGCTACGCCTTGGACTTGGATGAAGTGGGAGGAGTCAAATAAGTTGTTGAGGGTGAGGACCAGCTCCGCTAGGTGGAGTAGAGTGTTAGTAGAGGGAAATTGGATGGTTCTGCGGTCCAGGAAATAAAGCAGGGCTTTAAGGCCTCCCTGGTGGGGGATGGAGGTGTAGAGTGACTGAACGTCCATAGTAAAGATGAGGGAGTGGGGGCTCGGAAAGCGGAGGTCATTAAAGAGACGAAGGGCATGTGAGGTATCTTGGACATAGGTCGGGATAGATTGGACCAGGGGGGACAGGGTGGAGTCGAGGTACGTGGAAAATATTTCCGCGGGAAGCTGTACTTCATATTTCCAGTAACTACTTCCAAAAGTAGTGACACTCAAGACAGAGATTGAATTGATTCTGTAAAGCTGCATCGCACTGCTGCAGGAAATCAAGAATACACATGGGCAAGGGACACCTTCACATTATCAAAAACAGCCTTTCATTCTACAATTTGTAATGAAAAGGGAATTTTGATTCCATACCAGATGGACAGTACTTCCCTTTGTGCAGAAGACCGCCTTAAAAAAGATGGACATCATTTCACGAAATCATGCTTGATAGAAAGATCAACCGTGTTACTGCTACAGAGAAAATCTACCTGTACATCCAACCACAAAATCCCTTCTTTATTAGTCCTCACGGCTATTCTACATCTGCTCAAAGACACACTGAATGAAAGAAGGAGCCTTTCCACAATCATTCTGACCCCCACTGTACTGCATGAAAGCATCTTCAACCTGATGCTATACTCCCTATACATTCTCACTGTGTGGCCAAATTCTGTTCTAACTCCATTTAGGAATGGCACACCACACAAGTGAGCCAGATCTGGAACAATGATAGGACAGAGTGCAGGAAGGATAGAGAGTTTAGTAACACAACACAAACCTCGCCCTCAAAGTCAGCAAGATGAAAGAGCTAGTTATTGACTTCAGGAAGTGTAGTGGTGCACATGCCCCAGTTAGCATCAATGATGCCAAGTGAAGATGGTTGAGAGCCTCAAGTTTCTAGGGTTAAATTTTGCCAACAATTTCTCCTGGACCAACTACAGTAAAGCTATGGCCAAGAAAGCACACCTCAATTTCCTCAGAAGGTAAAGGAAATTCTGCATGTCTCCAGCAAATCTTGCCAACTTCTACGAATGCAGTGTAGAAAACACCCTATTGGGAAGCATCGCAGCTTGGTTTTGCAACACTTTTGTCCAAGATTGCAAGAAATTGCAGAGAGTGTGGATGTACCCCAGTCCACCACATAGACCAGTCTTCCCTCATCAACTCTATCTACACTTAATACTGCCTCGGATAATCAGTCTACGTAATCAAGAACTATTTTCACCCTGGTCATTTCCGCTCCTCCTCTCTCCTGTAGAGCGGAAGATACTAAAACTTGGAAGTCGTACAACGAGATACGTACTAACAAAGCAAGTATGAACAGCTGCTTCCCCGCAGTTATCATACTACTGAAAAGTTTTTCCATACCTCGGGTGTAATCCCGAACCTGCAACCTACCTCATTGCAGACTTTGAACATTTTTTAATCTGCACTTTCTCTGTAACTGTAATGCTGTATTGTTGTTTCACTATATTTGCACCTTGCTATTTTTCTCTTTGCATCATCTGTTGTACTTGTGTATAGACAATAGACAATAGACAATAGACAATAGGTGCAGGAGTAGGCCATTCAGCCCTTCGAGCCAGCACCGCCATTCAATGCGATCATGGCTGATCACTATCAATCAGTACCCCGTTCCTGCCTTCTCCCCATACCCCCTCACTCCGCTATCCTTAAGAGCTCTATCCAGCTCTCTCTTGAAAGCATCCAACGAACTGGCCTCCACTGCCTTCTGAGGCAGAGAATTCCACACCTTCACCACCCTCTGACTGAAAAAGTTCTTCCTCATCTCCGTTCTAAATGGCCTACCCCTTATTCTCAAACTGTGGCCCCTTGTTCTGGACTCCCCCAACATTGGGAACATGTTATCTGCCTCTAATGTGTCCAATCCCCTAATTATCTTATATGTTTCAATAAGATCCCCCCTCATCCTTCTAAATTCCAGTGTATACAAGCCCAATCGCTCCAGCCTTTCAACATACGACAGTCCCGCCATTCCGGGAATTAATCTAGTGAACCTACGCTGCACGCCCTCCATAGCAAGAATATCCTTCCTCAAATTTGGAGACCAAAACTAGCTTGATTTTTATCATGTATAGTATGATTTAATTGGATAGCAAGCAATTTTATTTTTCCACTGTATCTTGGTACACGTGAAAATAACAAACCAATATCATTACAAAATGTCAATGAAGCAACAAAATACTAGCCTATGATTTCCATTCCTTGGGTTTTTGATCCCACGCATCTATCTTCTTTTTCTCACCCTGTGAACCTCCATCGCTACGAGTTCTGCTCTCTCACCAGTTTCCTCTAAGGCAAATAATATGAACGCAAGGGCTGATTCTCAGTCTTGTTGCCACATCAGGTATGGAACTGATGTTTAAGTTCAGTGCAGAACATGAAACCAACATGTCTGCCACAGTGTGGAAAACACAGTTTCTAATTAGAAGAAATACATTTTATCGCTTATTAAAATTAACATGAAGTATTTTGAGTGGCATTTGTGAAGTTGGTGGTTGGGTTGTGCCATCACAGTCATGGTTTATTGCATTGTCGGCTGTATGAAATGTATAACATATGCTTGGCAACAGCAAGTGTCCAGAGTGGATTAGTTTGGGGCTGGGGTGAGGTGTGTGCTACACTTTAAGAAGCTGGATGGGACTGAATTTTCACTGCCAACTTTGGATCCATTCTGATACATTGTCCGTTTGTGCACGGAGTCAGAAGAGGAGATCATGGGGAATGCAGGGCAAGAACCTTTTCTCCACAAAGACTGTGATAAGCACTGAACCATGATTTTCATGGTTAAATAGACACACACGTGTTTTGGGTGTCAAATCTAAAACCTGTTTGAAGGTAAAGCTGGGAAGGAAAAATGTGTCCAAGACCCCAGCAGATCTTTCACTGCTAATCAGAGGCTCAAGTGTAAAATGGGTGACCAAAAGTTAGAAGAGATTATCAAATGCAAGAGGGCACCAATCCCATAACCCAAATACTTGTTCATATCGCTTCCATCGCAAGCCAATAAGTTGCAATTAATTCAGAGTTTCAAGAACAAGATTATTTTGTTTGTTTATGTCCACATCAGTTCAGGGAAAATATTATACTTAAACATTCTCTCTTGAATCAGGTCAGATTCATCTTTCTTACTCTGACCCTCTGGATATTAGACATAAACTTCTTGATTTTCTACTATTTTATTTTCAGGTATTTTGTGTCATGTCAAGTCAAAGTCAAAGTCAAAGTCAATTTTATTGTCAATCCTCAGCCAGTTTACACAGACAGAAAATCGAAATACCGTTTCCCACAATCCCGAGGAACAAAGTGCATAAAAGGCACAGCAAACAACAATCAACATAAAATATAAAATATAAAATATAGTCACTTCAAATGCGTTAAAAAAAAAAATTTTTTTTAAAGTGTCTGGTGCTGGATGTGCATGTGTGTGGGGTGTTAAAGTCCAGGTCCAATAGGGGCAGGGGAGAGAGGAGGAAGGGAGGGGAGAGAGTTCAGCATCCTGACAGCCTGGTGGAAAAAACTGTTCTTTAGTCGGGTGGTGCTTGACCTCAGGCTGCGAAACCTTCTCCCTGAAGGCAGGAGGGTGAAGAGGCTGTTGGAGGGGTGGAAGGGGTCACCCACAATGCTCAATGCTTTGCGGGTGAGGCGGGTGGTGTAAAGGACCAGGAGTGTTGGGAGTGAGGCGCCAGTGATCCTCTCAGCAGTGTTCACTATGCGCTGCAGGGTCTTGCGGCTGGAGGCTGTGCAGCTTCCGAACCACACAGTGATGCAGCTGCTGAGGATGCTCTCGATGGCGCCTCGGTAAAAAGTGTACATGATGGGTGTGGGGGCTCCCGCTCTCTTCAGTTTGCGGAGGAAGTAGAGGCGCTGCTGGGCTTTCTTGGCGATGGACGTGATGTTGTTGCTCCAGGAGAGATCCTCGGTGATGTTCACCCCCAGGAATTTGGTGCTGCTCACCTGCTCCACAGCAGCACCATTGATGGTCAGTGGGTGGGGGTGTTGGGTGTGCGTTCTCCTGAAGTCGACAACAATCTCCTTTGTTTTCTCCACATTCAGGAAGAGATTGTTGTCTGTGCACCACGCGGCCAGCTGGTCCACCTCCTTCCTGTAGTGGGTCTCGTCGTTGTTGCTGATGAGACCCACCACTGTTGTGTCATCCGCAAACTTGACGAAGTGGTTGGAGCTGTAGGTGGGTGTGCAGTCGTGGGTCAGCAAGGTGAAGAGCAGGGGGCTTAGCACACATCCTTGTGGGGCACCCGTACTCAGCGTGATGGTGTCCGATGTGTTGCTGCCGACCCGTACGGACTGGGGTCTGGCAGTGAGGAAGTCCAGCAGCCAGTTGCAGAGAAGGGGGCTGAAGCCCAGATTTGTTAGTTTACAAACCAGCTGCTGGGGGATGATGGTGTTAAATGCTGAGCTAAAGTCTATGAACAGCATCCTAACATATGAGTTTTTAGTGTCCAAGTGGGTGAGGGCTGGGTGTAGAGCAGAGGAGATGGCATCCTCAGTGGACTCAATGTCACATCTTCTCCAACAAGACAACCTCTAAGCAGATTTATGTTCTCCTGAGGCACCTCACTAAAAGAAGCTGGGTAATAATTACAATAAACTTTGTAACTCAATTATCAAATTACTTCCTCAAGCTGTTCTCATCCACTTTCCTGAAAATGTTTTGAAATACTTAAAAGCCAGACATCCACGATGTAGAGATAGAATTATCCTCCCATCAGACTGCAAGGTCACCCACAAAGGAATTATAGACAGAATCTTACTTTTCACGTCAGCTGCATTTCAAAAGCACTTATGTTTTCACAATAAAATGATTAAATCATTTCATCTTGTAATCTTCATCCATATTCTAGATATTATCTCTTCATAAATAGAATTTGCAAATCTTATAATTATAATTTTGAATGTGACAGGAAGATTTACATTCATTTACAGACATACTTATCTCTATATACACCGTTCCAATTTATTTACCATTCCATTAGCGGTCTTTACACTTGAAACTGTCTTCATTATAGCAATCATCCCATCAATGTTTGCTTCTCCTTAGCTCTAGGGCTTCTTTTTTATCTTTGTTCCATTTTAATCACTCCAACCACCTGTCCCATGTCAATCAGTCGGGCCAAATGATATGGTCTTCTCTCTTTCTGAACTGTCATACAAATCATAAGAAACCTATGAGAACTATTAGTCTTCAACTAGTCCATGGAAGATGCACAATAATTTGAAGCAAAGGCCAATGCTCTGTTTGTTTTACAAACAAATCCATCCTCTGTTTTATCATTCTGAGTAATCCCTACCAACTTGTTTTACCATAACTGCTACTTTGAACTACCTATTGTGAACCATTCAAAAGCTGGATGGAGATTCAACCAATTTCTCTGGTGCCAACTGTGGAAACTGCACTAGATTTCCTACATCTCTGGAATGTGATCAGGAGCTCAGCAGTGCAAAGTCACTAATTCTCTTCTACCATTTTAAAACTTGTCCTTCAGTTGAGTTTGAAGATGTACAATGGCGTATTTTTTCATTCCATCTTCTTGGTTCAATTGAACAGTTGAATTCCACCTGGATGCCCATCATTACATTGTAAAATGCTTGAAGCACCATTATCATGCTTTCTTCCATCTGTTCTACCTATTTACCTCAGCAACATAGCTGACATTAGCAAAATCAATTTCTATATCCAAGACCTTTATTGGTTGTAAAGGTGGCATAACAAATTGGAAAACAGGAATGGCATTCGATTAAATATGTCTTCACTTAATTAGAATCATGTTCAATTTGTGGCAGATTTTGAACATCTCACTATATTCCTACGGGTAGAATTGATGTCATAATAACGGAATCTCACCATGCGTGTAATTTCTGGCATTCATACTAGCAGAGCTCCAGTTTATCTATCTGCCTGTATAAATTAGTTATTTGTGAGAACTAGTGCCTGTGTTGTTTACAGAAGTTGGTGCAATCTCACATACATAAGGAAAAATGAAAGCAATATGAGGCAATTTCAGAATCGTAATTCTTATTTTCAAGTCATAGCCACGAAGGTATGTATGAGCCAATTCTTGTGCCATCTTTTTATTGGTATGAACAAATCCATTTTGTTTGTATTTGGAAGAAGGAACAGAACACAAAATTTAAGGGCTGGCAAGTCAAAGGACAAGGGTCCATCCACCTTCCACTACTTGATGTTGGGTGATTGTTTATTTATCTGTGCGCCATCAGGGAATCAGTCTTTTATTCCCAATTTTTTTTCATGATATTCTGTGAAACAATGTGGTATCAGCCCCAAAAGGGTTCTTGGCTATTTATGTCACAAGACTCACACTCGTCATTGGATTTCCCCACTTGGGCCAAGTTCTTCAGATATGCTGTTCAATTGCATAGTTATTGAGGAGCTCAGCCAAGATAAAGAACTTCAGTCACAACTTCAGACCCAAACAGTCTTTCCAGGTGAGACAAAGGTTCACCTGCACCTCCTCCAACCTCATCTATTGCATCCGCTGCTCTAGATGTCAACTTATTTACATCGGCGGAACCAAGCGCAGGCTCGGCGATCGCTTCGCTGAACACCTGCGCTCGGTCCGCATTAACCAAACTGATCTCCCGGTGGCCGAGCACTTCAACTCCCCCTCCCATTCCCAGTCTGACCTTTCTGTCATGGGCCTCCTCCAGTGCCATAGTGAGGCCCACCGGAAATTGGAGGAACAGCACCTCATATTTCGCCTGGGCAGTTTGCAGCCCAGTGGTATGAACATCGACTTCTCCAACTTTAGATAGTTCCTCTATCCCTCCCATCCTCCCCTCCTTCCCAGATCTCCCTCTATCTTCCTGTCTCCACCTATATCCTTCCTTTGTCCCGTCCCCCTGACATCAGTCTGAAGAAGGGTCTCGACCCGAAACATCACCCATTCCTTCTCTCCCGAGATGCTGCCTGACCTGCTGAGTTACTCCAGCATTTTGTGAATAAATTCAGTCACAAATTCACAGCCAGTTCCAAGAAGACAGTTACAACCATGGTGCCTCTGTGACATCATGATTGTGACCCTCCTCAAGAAAGGAGACAGTCCCAATAGAAAAAAAACACTGAACACTACGCACATTGGTTTGACCTTACTAAAACCCTGCCTCTATCAATTGAGAGAGACAGTTTAGCCCGCTCCTGAAATTTGTCTCCATTTCACATCTGCTTTATATGGGCCATGATCTTAAACAAAGAGTCAACAACAGAGACAATCTCAGTGCAGACTGCGTCAAGCAAGACTGCGTCAAGCAAGACTGTTTATCACCCTGAAAGCTTCTTCCTGGAGTGAGCTAAATAACTAATCTAAGATTGTTCGACCACTCCAGAGCCAAGATCACACTAATGTGAGGTAGTAGATAGTGGTGTGTGGGTGATGGTTGGATATACAGAAATTCACTCAGCCACGCTGTAGGTCTTGTCAGTTCTGAAGCGGATGTGACAAGACAAACACCGTCGCCCTCATCTGTGGCAGACTTTACAATCCGACACTAACCTCCTGTTCACATCAGTACCCACAGAACTAGAGTAGAAGCAAATTTTCCATAATCCCAAAGAAGAATAAGTTGTAACTGCAAGATCGGCAGTCAAAATGTTTCTAGAATAGCGACATGGACATTCCAGGTGAGATCCCCACACCACCGCTTCCTCAAATTACATGTCGGTTTCTTCCTCGTGCACTATCATGATGGGAATAAACATCTATACATCATCGGGAAGGGCTGCCATCTCACTCACCATGAAACCCACTCTGATTGGAAGTAATCCTGGGCTGCACACTTCCTACAAGGGCCACCTGGGGAAGGTGAGCAATAAAGCTTGTCACCAGAACAATGTGAGGCCAGACCTTTCCGACATGCAGTAATACTGGTAATTGTTCACACATGTCACCTCTTTTCTCAGTTGAAAGGTAGTCAAAAAGATGTAGAAAGAAGCCATCTGCCGGTCTTTGGGTCAGCTTCATGTCACTTGAGCAGAGCTGTCCACAGAGCTCCTTATCCCAACCCTTACATCAGTGATGCCTTCTGATACGGGTGGGTGATATGAATCAGTACAGCTGGAGACACAGTCTTGCCATTTTGAACCTCAGTCGAGTAAACACAGGTGCTGAGAAAAATGTATGAACTGTCTGGAAGTTTGAATTGCGGATACACATTGGGATAAGGAACTGAATATTGTTTTTTCAGTTTAGACAAAGGACACCACAATACATGTTTAACTTATGGGCCACCAGGCCTATGATAATAATATAGCTACGCTTCCTGCAGCAGATCAAGTCAGATTAATTCATTATCATATGCAGCAGGCTGTAATTAAATTCTTTGTTCACATGAAGCTCATAAAGAGTATACATAGCAATAATACATAAAACAATAACTACAAAGACAGAATGCAAAACAGCAGAATGGTGCAAAGATTGCAGTGAAATCTGAAGTAATGCAAAAATAAACTAAAATGTAATAACAGAATACCAGAATGAGGTAGAGGTCTGAGGTAAGTGGCAGCACTTCTGGGAAAGGGATGAGAAAGAGGTGATTGGTTCAGGGGCCTGATAGCAGCGGAGATAAATTGTAGTGGGTCCAGATTCTTATGTCTGGATGTCTGAACTTTCAAGATCCTATACCTTTTTCAAGAAGGTAGATGTGAAAAAAGATAGTGGTAGAGAGTCCTAAATTATAGGATGAGACAAGACAGATGTTTGGCAGCTATGTCACAGCGAATACAGGTGGCAGCTCAAAAGACTGTGAGGCATCACTCCCAAATGAGCTCAATGTCTTCTACATATGCTTCAATAGGAAGAAAACTGATGTGCCTTCTCAGGGCCCCATAGCCCTTGATGTCAGACGTTCCTTCATGAGGGTGAACCCTCTGAAAACATCTGGACCTGATGTGTACTTGGTCGCATTCTCAAAACCGGCATGGACCAAATGGCTGGAGTTTTTGCAGAGATCTTCAACCTTGCGTTACTGATGGTTGAGGTTCACACCATCTTAAAAGGGCATCAATAGCAGTGCCCAAGAAGAGTAAAGTGACATGCCTCAATGACTACTGACCAATGGCACTAACATCCGTGGTGATGGTGCTTTGAGATGTTGGTTATTGAGCATATCAACTCCTTCCATGGCAAGAATCTGGACCCACTACAATTTGCCTATCGCCACAATAGATCAACAGAGAAGCAATCTCACTGTCTCCCCTCTGCACTAGACCATTTGGACAAAAAAACCCATCAGGCTCTTATTCATCGACCACAGCTCGACATTCAATGTCATCGTCCCCTCCAAACTTATTACCAACCTCAGGTAATTGAGTTTCTGCACATCCTTTTGTAACTGGCTTCTCAACTCCTCATTAACAAGGCCACAATTGGTGAGAATTAGCAACCACACTTCCTCCTTGATAACCATCAGCACAGGAACACCTCCTGGTTGTGTGCTCACCCACCTGCTCTACTCAATCTATACTCCTGACTGTGTAGTCAGACACAGTTCGAAGTCCATCTTCAAATTTGCCAATGACAGGTAGATAGGGTGGTCAAGAAGGCTTTCGGCACATTGACCTTCATCAGTCAGAGCATTGAGTAGAGAAGTTGAGAGGTTATGTTACAGTTGTACAATGCATTGGTGAGGCCACATTTAGAGTATAGTGTTCAGTATTAGTCACCCTGTTATGGTCTGAAGAAGGGTCTCGACCCAAAACTTCACACATGCCTTCAATCCAGAGTTGCTGCCTGTCCCGCTGAATTACTCCAGCATTGTGTGTCTATCTATAGGAAAGATATTGTTAAGCTGGAAAAGAGTGCAGAGAATTTTTACAAGGATGTTGCCAGGACTTGAGGCCCTGAGCCATAGGGAGAGGTTGTGCAGACTTGGACTTTGTTCCTTGGAGTGCAGGAGGATAAAGGATGATCTTATAGAGGTGTACAAGATCGTGAGAGGAATAGATAGGGAAAATGGTCAGTCTTCTACACAGAATAGGGGAATCATAAACCAGAGGCAACTTTGTTACCCAATGGGTGGTAGGTACATGGAACACATTGCTGGAGGAGGTCGCAAGGCAGTTACAATCATACCTTTTAAAAAAACATTTGGACAGGTACATGGTTAGGATAAGTATGAGCCTAACGCCTTCATCACCTCCCGTCTGGACTACTGCAACAGCCTCCTCTATGGCGCACCCTCAAAAATCATCAGTAAACTTCAATACATTCAAAACTCCGCTGCCCGTCTACTCACCCACACCCCGATCCGTGGCCATATCACCCCCGTCCTTTACAAACTCCACTGGCTCCCCATCCCCCAGAGAATCCAGTACAAAATCCTCCTCATAACCTACAAAGCCCTCCATAACCTGGCCCCATCCTACCTGACCGACCTCCTCCACAGGCACACTCCCACCTGCACCCTCCGCTCTGCTGCTGCCAATCTCCTATCCCCCCACATCCGGACCAAACTCAGATCCTGGGGGGACAGGGCTTTCTCCATCGCTGCTCCCACCCTATGGAACTCACTACCCCAAACCGTTAGAGACTCCTCCACACTCACCACATTCAAAACATCGCTGAAGTCCCACCTGTTCAGTACTGCCTTCAACCACTGAAGGTCACCTCACCTTCTGTCTCCTTTCTCTGTTCGTTTACTTATTTACTTATTTATCTATTTATTCATTTCCCTATGTTCTCTAAATCTCTGTAAAGCGTCTTTGAGTATATGAAAAGCGCTATATAAATAAAATGCATTATTATTATTATTATTATTAGTGTAGATGGGACATGTTGGTCGGCATTAGCAAGTTGGGTTGAAGGGCCTGTTTCCATGTTGTGTGACTCTATGACTTTATAACTTCAACTGGAATCAATGTATCCTATCAGTTAGCTTTGATCGGAACTATAACAAAGCAAAAGGAAATTAATGTTACAAATGGATGACCTTACACCAAAACTGGCCAGTTCTGACAATAACAGGGAAGATTGGTTGCATGCACTTAGTGAATTAAACATTGTTAGATTTGAGGGCTGCAACATTCCAGGAAGCTGAGTTCATACTCAGCTTTATTGGAAAGTGTATGAGGCCAAAAAACAGGGAGGTCTGAGTGGGAGTGGGGTGACTGGAAGCATAAGGTCACCTTGTAGAGAGAGTAGACTACTTTTATATAGATTCATTTCTGGGATATTGTTGTCACCAACTAGTATTTATTGCCAATCCTTAATTGCCCTCGAGAAGGTGGTGCGAGAGTGACTCTTGAACTGTTGCGATCCTTCCTGTGAAGGCACTGCCATCGTACTTTTGGGCAGAGAGTTCAGTATTCAGACATAGTGACAATGAGGGACTGGTGAGATATTTCCAAATCAGGATGGTGTGTGATTTGGAAGTGCATGAGGTTGTGTCCTCATGCACCTCCAGACTTTAGATTTGAGAGATTCAGTGTATTAACAGGCTCTTCAGTCCATTATGTCCACACCGACCAGCAATCATCCTGTACTAATGCTATCATACACACATTAGGATAGCATTAGTATGGGAAGAGGGGTAAGAGGGGGAAGAGGGGAGGGGGAAGAGGGGAGGGGTAAGAGGGGAGGGGGAAGAGGGGAGGGGAAGAGGGGAGGGGGAAGAAGGGAGGGGGAAGAGGGGAGGGGAAGAGGGGAGGGGGAAGAGGGGAGGGGGAAGAGGGGAGGGGGAAGAGGGGAGGGGGAAGAGGGGAGGGGGAAGAGGGGAGGGGGAAGAGGGGAGGGGGAAGAGGGGAGGGGGAAGAGGGGGGGAAGAGGGGAGGGGGAAGAAGGGAGGGGGAAGAGGGGAGGGGGAAGAGGGGAGGGGGAAGAGGGGAGGGGGAAGAGGGGAGGGGGAAGAGGGGAGGGGGAAGAGGGGAGGGGGAAGAGGGGAGGGGGAAGAGGGGAGGGGGAAGAGGGGAGGGGGAAGAGGGGAGGGGGAAGAGGGGAGGGGGAAGAGGGGAGGGGAAGAGGGGAGGGGGAAGAGGGGAGGGGGAAGAGGGGAGGGGGAAGAGGGGAGGGGGAGGGTGCTGCACCATTGCAGGAGAGGTTTGTGCCCAATGGGTCCACTTGGTCTAGTATTTATTAAACTGTTTGCAAAAAAGGAAATTCACTGTACCTCGGTACGTGACAAAAATGTACCATCGAGAGGAAACTGTGGGAAGGGGAGTGAATGCCAGTGGAGATGGAAAAGGGAACTAATATGCTGCGAAGAGAAGTGTCCCTATAGAACATTGAAAGGGGAGTGGAATATGTGTCTTGTAGTGGAACATCATTGAAAGGAGGATGATCTGTTGAAATGTGAAAGCTAGTGGGGTGGAAAGTGAGATCCAGGGTATATTGGGTGGGAGGACAGCGGGTGAAAACAGAAGTGGGGGACATTGAGCAAATACGATTGAGAGCTCTATTTGTGAACATGAATGTAGATGAGGGTGTATTTATGCCGTTGCTTAAATATGCTGAAGATGAGCATCATCTGCTGGTTGAGGCATATCTGAAGGAAAATAACTGCAGATGCTGGTTCAAATTGAAGGTAGACACAAAATGCTGGAGTAACTCAGCAGGTCAGGCAGCATCTCAGGAGAGAAGGAATGGGTGACATTTCGGGTCGAGACCCTCCTTCTGACTGAGTATATCTGTAGGTCAATTAAGTATCAAATGCTCAGACATTAGTAGCTACGTCCTGTCGTGATGATAAATCTGATTCCTAAACACTGAGTGATCATATTTCAGAAGTTTTGTTTTACTGATAGGTGTATTTCTGGTTCCGTGCAATCAGCCAATTTAATCCCACTGCACTTTAGGAAGTAATTTACATGCATTTCTAATGCTGCCCGTTAACAATCACCAGGAATGCATCATTAGTGTTCTTCTTGATGCCAGTTTGTTACTAAATCAGGGTTTGAAATTGACACTTCTAATTACTACCTTGTAGCTTGGTCCCCAGAGACATATCACGTCAGTGAAAATCTACAGCAGCAGGTTAATTTAAATTGATCACAGTAAAGAGGCACAGGGAAGAGAAAAAAAAGATTAAGTTGAACATAGGCAACTGAAGGTGATGTATAAGAAAAGTCTAACATTTGATTAATTTAGTGCATAAATGTATTCTCAAGATGTTATGGCTTGAAATATTTTAACTTTGAAGGAATTTTAAGACTGTACCATTTTTTAAAATCCTTTTATAAGTATATGTTTGTCCATAGAAAACTATTCATCTGTTGCCAATAGCTAATTGGCCCAGAAATCAATGTTATCGGCATGTAAAAGAAAAACATGGATCTTTAGCATGTACAAAGACATCTGAGCTGTGTTTGGTTTGCAGAGGGCAGAGAGAACAACACTTGCTGTATGTAGCTGTAAGTACTTTGAAAAGAGCTGCCAATCAGCGTTTCAGGTGCTCTGACTTATCATTCATAAGCTTGTAAATATAAAATTGCTACACAGCCCCTTGGTTACTCTAGTATGAAAACAGTTTTACCCGATATGGGAACCCACTACACACACAAAATCACAATTACACCCAGCACTGAAGTAAGGGGTTGGACACGTTAGAGGCAGGAAACATGTTCCCAATGTTGGGGGAGTCCAGAACCAGGGGCCACAGTTTAAGAATAAGGGGTAGGCCATTTAGAACGGAGATGAGGGGAAACTTTTTCAGTCAGAGAGTTGTAAATCTGTGGAATTCACTGCCTCAGAAGGCAGTGGAGGCCAAGTCTCTGAATGCATTCAAGAGAGAACTAGATAGAGCTCTTAAGGATAGCGGAGTCAGGGGGTATGGGGAGAAGGCAGGAACGGGGTATTGATTGAGAATGATCAGCCATGATCACATTGAATGGTGGTGCTGGCTCAAAGGGCCAAATGGCCTCCTCCTGCACCTATTGTCTATTGTCTATTGTAACAGTTGCAGAGTCATCTTTAGTTTCCCCCAGTCAATTAAGTTTGTACGTCCTCGCTGGAATAGTACTAGCAGACATCTATAGAGCTGTTGCAGGCTAAGGGAAAGGAAACCACAAACAGAGGATACAAGTCTAAGGTCCTACTTCTTCAGAAAATTCAGGACCTTGACAAGGACCTACACATTCAGGAAATCCCCCAAGGGCAAGGAAGGGTTTCCTGATGACACGGGTCACCAGCACCATCACTGCAACCACCCATAGCAATTGTGGCAAATTTGACATATGGCCATTGACAGTGAGATCGGCATGAGGATTAGGGTGATTGTGCAGGACAGAGGCCGTGTGCACCACTTGCATGCCCTAATTTACCTTAGTATCCAAGTTGACCAGTCAAATGTTATTGCTACAATACTCAAGACCAGTAACTCAGTGGGACGACAGCTATGTAATCATTTATGATCTACCTATTGGCTGAGGACAGCTTGTAACAGTTGGTATCTTTGAAAGGGCCAACTTGCGAGCTTTGCAATGGAAAATCTATGACTTTGGTGGGACAAGAGAAAAATAAAAATCTCACCAAGCGATTTCTGGAGACCGCTCAGAAAGAGATCAGGATTCTTTAGCACTTTCATTTATTTTTGTCGAATCACTCCATGTGGCTCAGAAAAAAAAAATTCTCTGCTCCCTGCAACGGCAGTGATCTTCAGAGTGCACTGACCAAATGATGTTCTGTCATGGAGCTTGCCGACTTGCTACCTCCCCAATTAAAGAGTTGATTAGAGTGTTGGTTTAGTGCCCACAACTTGTCTGGGTTGCAAAATGGCTGAAGCTTCAGGACAGGAAGAACAGCATGGCAGCTGGCATTGTCCACTCATGGAACATCCATTGGACAGCTCCAGCTGGTCAATGGATTAGCAGTCAAGCCAATGCATTTCCTGACTGGCCCATTGGTTTCTGAGAAGAAAATTGACACACTGCCCAGAGATGATTTCATGGAACCAAATGTGAGACTGCCCTCGACTTGAAGGCTCTAGTCCATGCGGGTTCATGTGCTATCCAACTCCAGATTCCATGAAAACATCAAACACCATTCCTTCCAAATCCACATCATACAAAGGAAGTTTGCATTTTTCAAATAAATGTCTTTTGGCCTAAATCCCTTTTTAAAAACAGTGTTGATGGCATTTGTATTCATGCCTATTACTCTGCTTCTGATGTAGATTCTGGATCTGGCAAAAGAGATTGGCAAGGCCTCTACTGGGAAAGTCTTGCCCCAATGTGTGAAATATCTTCCAATATTTCTGCATCCATTAACTTCATTCTTAGTCTCACAGAATCTACTCAAGCTATGAAAGGTTTGCTTCCTGCAACTTCACTGTTCCGCGGCATTATTTCAACATTGATTGTTTTTTTGTTAATATATTTCTGCCCTTTCAGACCCAACCAAAAGTTCCCGACTTCCCAGCTGCAGGCTTCAAAGGCCCCCCAAGCTGTGTCTGAACTCACTCTCAGAGGGTAGTTGAGCATACGGATGGCAACAGAGTCTGTGATTCATACTTAGTAATTCTCGCTCGAAGTCATGCAGTGTTCCAACGCAGCAGCCAAGTGAATCAGCTTGGAATAAGTTCAGCTTTATTCAACCTCATGAAGTCACTATTTCAGGCAACATCAAAAGAAACTTTTTTTTAGAAAAAAAATGCTCTTTTCAGTTTTCTCTCAAAATAAATGACAGGCCTTTTCTTCCAAGAAACAGAATTGTAACAGTATCATTGACCTCTTCTTAATCGGCCACAAACACTAATCCAGTCCTTGGAACAGTAATCACCATGGAAATACCTAAGGTTATGAGCCAGACAACCAAGTCATTTAAGATATTTAATTCACAGAAAATGACAAATTGTTGACAAAAAAATGTGTGCAAGGTAGCTTTGATGAGAATTGAATAGGGTTCATTCATGTTAGCACAATATTTTTGAATGACTTTTTGTTTGGTGTAATATAATTTTACCATGATTGATCCAGCTATGACAGAGGATTAAAGGAGCATTTTTACAGCTCTGGACCATGAAATGGGATATAAGTGTTGAAGTAATCTTAGATTATTGAGAACATCCCCCAAAAATGACATCACATAGTAATTAATTGTAGGATTGAAAGTATTCACCCATTAAACCCCTGCCCCAAGAGATGGCATGGTTACCAGTTCTTTTATCCTGCAAGCTGGAATAACTCAATGTAGAAAAAGTCAATAATGAAACTTTATGTTCTATAGCCTACTCCTTGTGGTGAATTAGCCAGTAAATAAGTGTCTCTCTACATTCCCACAGCC
The DNA here is from genome assembly GCF_053455715.1 of Rhinoraja longicauda. Taxonomy (NCBI): domain Eukaryota; kingdom Metazoa; phylum Chordata; class Chondrichthyes; order Rajiformes; family Arhynchobatidae; genus Rhinoraja; species Rhinoraja longicauda. The sequence goes on along the minus strand of NC_135963.1, from coordinate 28,721,539 downwards.
AATAAAACATCATCCTTCTGAAGAATTATGTTCAAAATCTATGAGAATATAATGAACAAAAATCCTAAATTCAATAAATGTGCTCAGGAAGGCCACAGTGAGTGTTTTGAAAATAGAAATGCTGGAAGAATTTAGCCAGTTTGCAGAAAGTGTAAACATTTTGCATCGGGGACTCTTCGCAGAATTGGGGAACAGCAGAGGATATCTAGACCAAAGCAGAGCTGGGGAGTGGAGTGGCACAAAGCTAAATGGAGATAGGCTCAAATGGAAATACAAGGAACATAATTTGCTGGAATCCTGAACAACATACAAAGTGCAGAAATAACTCAGTGGGTCAAGCAGCAACTGTGGATGGAATGGATAGGCAACAATTTGGGTCAGGAATCTTCTTCAGATCTTTCTGATTAAGGTCCTGAACCAAAACATTGTCTATCCATTACATCCACAGAATCTGCCTAACCTGTTGAGATACTCCAGCAATTAGCATTTTCTTGGGTATAAATTTCCCCAGTGTGGGACGAATAAAGGAATATATTATATAAATTAAGACAACGCAAATAAGGAGCACAAGTACAGACTGTGCACACATTATAAAGAAATCAGATGAGATGACCATGATAATTGAAAATGATGAACGAGCATTTTACCTGAAGTTGGCAAATTCAATGTTCAGTAATTGTTTATTTATTCCCATTATTTGGATCTTGTCATATTTCATAATCTGTTAACTTGGAATACAAATATCCCAACCCTGAATTGTCAGACTGAATATACAAAGCACAATTTAAAATCTTGAATTGTGTCCTTTCTGTTATTTATTTTATATCTCATACAATGTAACTAGAATTTGCATTGTGCTTTTAATAATTTCAATAATTAAAGTTACAATGCAAAATCTGAAAGATTACAAAGACTGCAACAAACCACTAAGTGAGGCATGTTTCACCAAATTCATTCTGTCAGAAAGAATTGTCATTAATTGCTCTACCCAACTCTTTTTGATCCATTTTACCCAATTGACCATAACCTTTATACTATTAATTCCTGTTAACATTACTGTTAAATAAGATCATGTGACATAGGAGCAAAATTAGGCCATTTGGCCCATTGAGTCTGCTCCATCATTTGATCATGGATCACCTATTTTTCCCTCACAAACTCATTCTCTTGCCTTCTCTCCATGACCTTTGACTCCCTTACTAATCAAGAACCTATCAATCTCCGCTTTTAAAATATCCAATGACTTAGACTCCACTGCCATCTGTGGCAATGAATTCCACAGATTCACCACCCTCTGGCTAAAGGAATTCCTCCTCATCTCTTTTCTAAAGGTGCGTCCTTTCATTCTGAGGCTGTGCCTTGATTCTCCCATTACTGGAAATAGGCTCTTCATATCCACACTATCCAGGCCATTCATTATTCAACCTATACTTAAATGAATAAATAGATGACGTATACTTCTAATAGATATAATGCAGCAATAAAATTAAAATATCTGAAAGAGAAATAACACAGCAACTTGCCATGAAAATGTAGGAATCATGAGAATAGTGTAGAACAGGTCATTCAGCCCTATGCTGCTTTCTTTCTCACTGTACATCCGTCAGGTTTTTTTTCAAGCATTTTTGAAAGCTCACTTTTAATTTTGAATTCACCAACTGGTCAGGTAGCCAATGGGATGTAGCCCAGATCACTGAAGTTGCAAGTTAATTTGTGTATCATCACACCTCGTTGTACCCCTAGAGGGAAGGGTCTATGTATAGCATTTGGGTTTGTTTTAATTTGCACTACACTCATTTTTCATGCAATAAACATAAAGATCTAATCCCCAGGTAATTGATTATTTCATCAAAGAAATAAGCTGTATTTATATGATTAAAGTTGCAGCCTCTAAAACCATTTCATCAGTTACCCTTGGCATCCAAATATTTAAGGAATATCCAAAATTTGATACAGACATATTTATTATTAGAAGTTGCATTTGGCTGTCAATTGCACATTTTTATTTGGTTAATCAAATTGCCTCTCTGGTGAGTGCTGCAAAGTGCATCCACTAGAGTGTGTGCACTACTCTAGTGGTCATTATTTCAGTATGACCTGACTGCTGATTTGGCCTGCATGAGAAGGCATACTGTGTGGGTGCATTCCACACAAGCCCAATTGATACAGACAGAGAGCAAGCCTGGCCCTACCATAAATGTTTTAGGTTTTCTAAACGTTATTTAAAAGAAATCAAAAAAACACTAGCAGAGCAAACAGACATCAGCTTAAGTACTGCCAAGGCTCAATGAGGAAATGCATTGATTGGTCTGGTGGATAAGAAAGAACTATACTCAGCCCCTTCATATGCTGAACTAGCCAATGTCAGAAGTACTGAGTTCAGTATTCCTGGCAGGAGAAAGAAAAAGTAATCAGTCATGCTTTTCCTTCCCCTGATCTGCATTGTATAATGTCCTTGCAGAAATAAACCAGGCTCAGCTGTGGTCAGATTCCCTTCCCATCCCACTTCCTCTGACATGGTTGGTAAGCATTTAGTACTTCTCACTGTCTAAGCTCGCCAATAAAATATGTTCACTTATTGAGTTACTAAACGGTCTGCAGAACTGAAATCCAGCCAGCATATAAAGATAGTTGAAACAGAGGAAGAAAAATATTTACAAGGGAAAGAAAGGCAGCAGGGTGGCGCAGCAGAAGAGTTGCTGCCTAACAGCGCCAGAGACCGCGGTACAATCCTGACTATGGGTGGTATCTGTACGCAGTTTGAATGTTCTCCCTGTGACCTGCGAAGGGCTTCTCCCGGGTCTCCGGTTTCCTCCCACACTCCAAAGACATACAGGTTTGTAGGCTAATTGGCTTGGTATAATTGTAAATTATCCCTAGTGTGTGTAGGATTGTGTCAGTGTGCGGGGATTGCTGGTCGGTGCAGATTCAGTGAGCGGGAGGGTCTGTTTCCGTGCTGTATCTCTAAACTAAAATAAGCTAAAAGTCCTGGGGTGTAAAAGTGAAAGTGTGATCTGAATTCTATAAGATGAAAGTTTAAATGGTGACTCAAGGTAAATAGGCTAGGTTATAATTAGTATCTTTGTCTGTAACACATCAGAATCACTGGCAATGTTTTAAAATTGCACTTCATCCCTTTGAGCAACAATAAAATAACAGTGACAGATATATTAGTGACAACTTCCAGACTGTGGCACAAAATCTCCAGTCAGTGGAGAAGGAATAGTGTTCAGGATTGACTTTGATAGCTGCATAAAGATGCCCCTTTCTGATGGCCTTTGCTATCAGACGTCAACTTAATGGGATCCGCGGTGCCCAGTACCTGCAATCTCAACTAACTGTTCCAGCTAAGCAGCCAATCGCATCAAAAAAATTTGCTTGGACTTCAGGCACCAAACGGCACAGTTTTTATTTATCTTATATGAAACATTATATGGGTTATCTGTAAAAACTGGGATAGTCATATATAATTAGTAAAAGGCAAAATATCAGTCTTTAAAATCCCCCTGTATTATGGAATTTGTATTTGAAGGAATTACTTAAACTCAGGCTTGTAACTATGTCACTTCTAGTGGTTTCCCTCAATCCAATTGACATAGCTGTAAACCGTACAATCTGTGGAGATGTGCTGTATCAGCTGTAGGACATTGAAATATCTTTGTTATGTACTAATAGCCTGAAGTTGTTGACAGTTTCATGTTGTAACACGATGAACACCAATAGTTTTGCTCTCATTAATCCTGCAAGATATGGGCCAAAGTAACATGGATGACACTATCTGTATTAACTGCCTTGGGAGGAAGTGAGAGATGATGGCAGTGTGTCATAGAGACATTGCCAACCAAGATGTCCCATCCAAGAGGATCAGTGACAATGCGTCAGGACAGTGGGTCTATGTTGTCATGACTCATACCTACTGCAGGCAAAATCTAGAGATGTGCAATATGGAAGATTCTGTTATACACATATTCAAGATGGGCCAGAGAGGCTGGAGCAGTTTTATGTAAAGTGAGGACGAGAGGAGATTTGATACAAGTATATATGATAGAAGGATCTGGACAGAGTGGATAGTGAGAGGCTGTTGGCAGCTTCCTTTTGTTGGAGAGGTGAAGGACTTGGTTGTATAGATATAAAGGATAAGGGAATTATGAGTAACATGGGTACGCAGCGTATGGTTGGAATCTGAACTTTACTGCCTGCAGATGTGAAGGAAAGAGCCCTTCATTGTGGCCTTCTCGAACAAGGTGGATAAATATACAGACAAAAGAATGCAAATGAAGAAAGCATTGCAGCCAATGTCCTCCCAGGCAATTGACTCTGGACACTGAGGATGTTGCCCTGAAGTGGGGGCAAATAAAAACTGCAGTATTCTGGAGGGCCAGAAACCTGATGAAAACATTAAATTATAAATTTAATAGACTGGGGTTTTTGAAAATAGAAACTTAATAGATCGCATCATAAAATAGGCTTGAAACCAAATATTTTCCATTAAGTACTTCTGAAACAATTTGTGAAGCTATAGGGTAGGTGAGGGAAATGTCAGTGGAATATGATGTACTGCACAAATATTTGTTTTACATGCGAGGCTTTCAAAGTTGCTGGAAGCAAATGGCAAGAGATCTTTCTTCAGAAATAGAGGGAATCCACTTTCTGTGCAATGGGTTTACATGGAATAGTAGCTGAATTACAAGATCTGGAGGAGACATTCTTGGTGCACCACAAAGATCAAATAGTCACGAGCGCCTATTCACGAATTTCCTTCATTTCAGCTTCCACTCTTTTTGTATAGAAAATATATGTTGCTTAATTTAAATGCACGAGGAGGGATTTGGAGATGACACAGATTGATAAAAGTCCATCAGAAGCCTTGGAAACAGGATTGGTGCAGTCTGCTAAACTATACATCTGAGTATCTGACAGAAACAATCATTTTATAATTACAAGCAACAAAAGATTATGTTCCCATTATCAAACTGATTATAGACAGGAAAAAAATAATCTTATCTTGTTTTGAAGTAATAACAAAATAAGAAACTCTTTCCACAGTCTTCAAAAGGATTTGAGGCATGCTCCTAAATAGGAGCTGACAAGCAGCATGAAAGCCAGCATGCAATGCCAGAGCATGCTGTAATCTAATCAGAAACCACACTGGTTTGGCAAGGCTCCACAAACTCATGTAACATTTGTTGGGCTGTTGTCTAATTTCTCTGAAACCCCATAAATAGCATTAACAAACAACAAATTACTGAGGTTTGCTTGTGCCAGCTTCATCTGATGTTACTATATAAAATGGTGAGTTCACGTTTAAACATGTAGCAGCTATTGTAAACCATGTAGGTTTTACAAAGACCTGCTTTACTGTACTTGATTTGAAATTGACCAAAAGATCATGATTCCATGATTCAATCCAAACTCTTGATAATAAACTTGCAATTAGATGATATTAATCTTTTGGAATAACCTGAACTCTCCCCACCCAACCATCACCCCCCCCCCCCCCCCCCCCCCCCCTCCACCCCTCAATTCCATTTCAATTGACCCTTTCTCTGCACTAATTTTGACAAGATTGAAAATGCCAACAAAATTACAGCTGTGGTTCCTTACTTGAGATGTGTCGTGATTGAAGATGACAGCATTCAAGTCCCCACAGTTGTAGTGCTTGATGAGGTCCTCTGTTGTGTAAGGGGCCTGCAGGCTGCCTGCTCGGAGGCTCTCGTGTTGCAGAAGAGTTTGGTTTAAAGCAAAGAGAACCTGTAATGACATAAAAACACAAACAATCGTGAAGAACATTAAAAAGGGGGAAGTGGGTGAAATCTGAATTTGGCGTATGTGACAATTTGGGGATAGACATATGCATTACCTCCAAATTAAGGATTGAACCAAGTACGGTCAGCTTAATTCATTAAGCAACTATTTTGTTCAAAACACAAACTTCTCCCTTCACTGAATTAGATTTAACATTAACCACCGCTTTGTAAATCACCCAGGCAAGTATAAATTACAAATTTTGAAAGGGAGGCATGACTGGACTAAGGAACATCAGCGGCAGACAATGCTGTCTGCATCAATGTTCCTGAAAACATCATATAACGTAACATATCTATGAACCTTCCAGTTGCGCACGTGTTCACATATGCTTTACAATAGGTATGGGAAGAGAAATATTTCCTCAAATTCCAACAGCACAACAAGGATAGAATCTACCATTCATCCATGTTTGAAGCACGTAACCATTTCATAAGTCTTAGATTCTGTTTAGTCTGCTGCAATGCAGCTACCCTACACTTTACCTGATGCACTTGTTGAGCTTCAACTGCTGCTAATTGCTTTCCTAAATAGGACATGGAGCCTGGAGATTAGCTGGAGCAGGGAGGTGTAGACGAGGCTTCAGGAAGTTAGAGAGAAAGAAACTAGAGAAATAGAAATGGAGGAGAGCTGTGATGAACCAGAGGAAATGTGACCTGAGATGGAGATGAAGTTTGGGACGAAGCAGGGAATATGATTGCCAAACTGAAGATGGAGGGATCTGGACAGAATATCTGAGAATATCTGTCATCTGAGAAATGGTGCATAGATGGAATGCTGTTTCATATTTTTGCTTCTTCAAAATTTCAGATTTTTTCTAGCTAAAACAATCACCGAAATGAAGATGAACATTTAAGCAGGGCGTAGGAAACTCTTCAGTGCATTACGTTTTAATATTTCAGTCATCTGCTTCCAAATTTGTGTCTGGCATTAAAAGTGTTATAACTTCAACAGGGCATAAATCTGAGTAGTAAAAGCACCAGGGATTTTCAGTCAGATTAGCTAAGGCGACATAGTCTTTCCAAGGTATGCTGCAGCAGGCAATGAAAATATCTTTAAAAACGGAGTATGCTGGAAATCCGAAATAAAAACAGAAAATGTCACCTGAACATCAGGCCGCATCTGTGGAAAGAGAAACAGCTGAGTTTGATGACGATAGGAGCCATCATTTAAACTGCCTCTTATTAAATATTCAGTCTACACTTTTCTACCAAGCTGAGCCCACCGCACAACAATAAAAGTCCATGTGCAGGAAGGAACTGCAGATGCTGGTTTAAACCAAAGAGAGACACAAAAAGGTAGAGTAACTCAACGGGTCAGACAGCATCTCTGGAGAAAAGGAATAGGTGATGTTTCGGGTCGAAACCCTTCTTCAGACTGAGAGCCAGGCCATGTCAAGGGCTGCAGCATGAGTGGCAACAACAGCCGTGTCCACCAGACCATATGGCAGCTGGTGAAGAAGACCGCTGGTGCAGACCATTGGCATCGGCGCCTGGTTTTAAGGTGAAACGCTACAAAGTACTGGAGTAACTCAGCAGACTGAATTAGTGTGAAGAAGAGTCTGACCCAATATCTGGCAGGCTCCAGATATGCTGCCTGACATCCTGAGTTACTCCAGCACTTTGCATACTTTTGTACATTAACCAGCATCTGCAGTTCTTTGTTTCTACTACATACAATGATAGCACTCTTCTCGGTTTTAGCCGACAATTGGCAATAACAAACACCATTCCATCCCCCTCCACCCTGCTATGATCCGTTATTACAGGGGTTTCCTGTACAAAATTCCTTTAGGAATATCTTTATTCTTGTATTCAAATTCTCTTGCAATAAAAACTAATGTGCCATTTGCCTTCCTAACTGGTCACTATACCAGCTCATTAACTTTGCTCTTTGTGTAAAAGAACAGCTGGATCGCTCTGAACATCAAAATTTTTCAATCTTAGGGTGGCCAAAATATTACCTAATGGGCCCATCCCATGGGATTCTGGATTTTACAGCTAATTGTTGTATTCTGACAGCTGTTTTGACTGATGCAGCTAAGCCAAGACCAAAACTGGTATCTTCCATGCATGATATCATATTATTCTGCCTTGCTGTTCTCTGTTCATCATCCCTAGAGTTGGTAAATTTCTCATGATAGTCTAGACATTATTTTGTGAAATAGAACGCTAGTCAAATACTTTGAATATGTTCTTAATGGGATATTCAATGTATGACAAAGCCAGTGAGGAACTTGAAGGAAAGCAAAGATTTCCCCACACACATGGTGAAAAAAGTATTAAAAAAAACCGTGTTGCTCCACAACTGGCTCTGAACCCTGGACAGATGGATTTGCTTAATGCAAGGAAACTATTGACGTTTATCATTTTTTTTTAAAAAAGACACATTCTTTAAACTATTTGGTACATCTGAATTTGTTTAAAACATGTAGATTTTACTGACCCCGAGCCTTTAATTAGAACAGAAAAGGCAATTCCAGTTCCAATGTAACTTTTACTTGACTATGAAATCCAGACCTAATTTTCCTTTTTCTAATTGCCAAGCCCCGTTCATTACATATCACCAACTTTCACCATCTTTTGGAATAGTACTGAGAATTTTCCTTTGTCGGAAAAAAAGCCGTTTACTTCAAACGTTGGAGAGCAGGCCATTTGGCCCATCACGTCTGTGGGGATTTCAACGATACAATTTACCGCACTTTGTTGATCTTTCCCAATAGTCCTGATTTTTTAATGAATTAATTTTTGTATATTACTATAGCATCAGGTTTCATTGCCCTTTAAGGCCGTCAGTACACACGTAACTATTACAAGTAGACCACAACAGCAATAGATTAAAACATTTGCTTCCAATTTTCTGGTGCAAACACTTATTGTTTCTTGTTCATGCCAATGAATAGTCATCAAATATTTTTAAGACCAATTTATGCTGCTGAGTGCAAAATTATAAGGGACCACACATGGACTGCAATGATTCAAGAAGGTGGCTTGCCACTACTTTTATTATGGAATGGTCTGGTCTTACCAATGGAACCCACATCCCAGCTATGAACTAAATATAGTTACAAATATGACTCCACAAGTTCATTCATTGGATTAGTGGGTGAATGCATTGCACCACATGGTATTTAAATGTATACACAAAAATCTTGATGATCTCAAGTTTAGAAATTTTAAAAATGCATTTTATAGCACTTTCCCACTTGCCTTTCAGGAAGACCAAATTTGCCTTCCAATCAGTGTAGTGTTTTTGAAGAGCATTATTGCCCTTGCAATTATGAATAAAGCATGACCGCCAATTGTGTGCAGAGCAAGCTCCAACAAACAGCAAGGTGATGGTGGTCAGATAATTCATTTTGTGCAGAATTATCTGATTCCTTTCAGGAACTGTAACAAAATACAAATCTGTACTTTTTCCATTTACTTAATATAGGATACACAATATCTCCTTTCATGTCCAGGTTGGTAGTAAGCCTGGGTTATCAAGCCCCAAGCAACCAGTGGAGTTTAAGTAGCTGCAACTTCAGTTTATCAACATCAGGAATGGATAAGTTCCCTGCAGCTTGTTCTGTTAAGAATCCTATAGCTTGAGATCCGTTTATGCCTGCAGTTTGCATTAATGAGCCAAATTGACCAGCTGATGATCAACAATGGCCTGGGACGTGCTTGACTGGGAGACACATTTCTGAGAATGCCAGAGTGAAAACTCGTTCCGAATTCCAAACAACCCCAGTATGTAAAATCATGGAACTAAAGAAATCCCACCTACTTCACTTCAAGGCCCTGCACATACCATACATTGGACCTCTTGAATGCACCAAACTTCCATGCAGTTACAAAATATGTCACTGTTTTATACCCTCTGCCCTGTGTTCTAAATATCTTCTGAAATAAAACGTGCACACACTCGCAGGGATACACACACATGCACACACTCGCTAAGACACACACGCACATGCACACACTTGCTAAGACATACACGCACATGCACACACTCGCTAAGACATACACGCACATGCACACACTCGTTAAAACATACGCACATGCACACACTCGCTAAGACATACACGCACATGCACACACTTGCTAAGACATACACGTACATGCACACACTCGCTAAGACATACGCACACATGCACACACACACACACACACACACACACACACACACACACACACACACACACACACACACACACACACACACACACACACACACACACACACACAGACACACACACACACACACACAATGGTGGTTATTTTCCTGCCGCTTGAATGCTGATTTTACTGCAGAGCTTTCACAATTAGATCCCAGATGGGACAAATTACTTTCAGTGTTCTGAATAGCACATCCCACCTGGCACCACTTTCACTGTGAAACCACTGTCTACAGTAAGTCAGTTTGGATTTGTTTGTGGTTTTATTTAAATATTACCAGTGGCAAAATTGCTCCACCCTTGTAAAATGATGACAAATATAACGTGACAGACTGCGCTTCCTCATAATCCAGCTACACACAGCAATAGATTTATGAGTAAACTAGGAAGATTGTTGTGCAATATGTTGCCTTGACCATAATGACAAGGATTTGTTTTTCCTTTTCAATGTTTCAACCTTCAAACATTGTGCTGCTTTGATCAGACGGCAATTGGAATTTATAATCCCGGATTCTGGTCAACAAGAAATGAGTGACATTCGAGTACTGTGCAGAGAATGCCTACGAGAGCCATAGTGATGAAACCATTGCACAAAACCCTCAAAAGGGACGTTATCATGGCTGCATGGCTGATATGATCACTGGCAACCTTATTTTTATTTTTATTGCACTACTTGTCCCACTGCTGCCACATAATGACTGGGAAACAATGGGCCCTGTGGCATGTCCACAGCATGATTTATTGACTTCAAATACAGTCACTGTTTACATTCAACTCCTGTGCTAAACTGTTGGCTGATCAGGATTTACTGAAATATATTATTAAAACTACTGCAATGCAATACCATTGAAAATCATATGTTCCTTAAAGCTTTTTTCCTGGCTACAGAAAGAGCTGTGATAGAGAACATCCGTCCGTCCGTCCCTCCCTCCCTCCCTCCCTCCCTCGCTGGCACACGGCCACGGGGGCACTCCCTGCCCGGCAATGGCTCCACAGTTGAGCCGAGGGGGGTGGGAAGGGAGGGGTGGAGCGGGAGGAAGGGGCTGGGGAGGGGGAAGGGAGGGAGGGGGGAGGGAAAGGGGAGAGAGGGGGGAGAAATTAAGGGGATGGGGGTGGGGGGGTGAGAGGGAGGGGTGAAGGGGATGGGGAGGGGGGTTGGGGAGGGATGGGGGAAGAGGTAAAGGGGATGGGGAGGCGTGAGGGGATGAAGGAGAGGAGGGGTGCTGCACCATTGCAGGAGAGGTTTGGACCCAACGGGTCCACTTTGTCTAGTATATTACTAAAACTATCATCTTGTATATTTGTGCATATATTTGTTTTCAAAATACAGCCAAGACGGTACATGATAGCGCAACAATTTTAGCCCCACCTTACTCACTATTGTCCTGCAGTTCAAATGTGTATTATATATATTTTTTAATCACTTTTTAAACTTAAAAGAATCACCTTTTTAAATTTTAATAAATCCCTTTTCCCCCTGTACTGCCCGTCAGCCGTGTTCAACATCACAATGGGAACCCAATGGGTCCGCGTGTTTTATGTCACAATGGGAACCCAACGCATTTGCGCCTGCGCAGTTGGGGCCCGTTAATCTGATACTTAAGTAATATGACCGTCGGATCCGCTCTAGCACAGAACAATCGAGTACGCGCCTGCGCAGTTGGGGCCCGTTGATCTAATACTTACGTAAGATGGCCGCCGGATCAGTGCGTGCGCAGATGGGGGAGGGTTGCCGCTCGGAGGGGGGCGACCCACCCGAGTGACAGGAGTGGTGGCCAATGAGGTGGGGGGTGGGGTGACAAGAGCTCACCTGCTGCTGGCCGCTGCGATTGTCGCCCGGGGCCATGTTGAGTGGCTCCCTCTCCCCGTTCCTTTCCCACCTTGCCCGCCCCCGGCCCCTAGGGAGTTTTAAGGGGGGTTGAGGGGGGATGGAGTGGGTGAGTGTCATCAGTTGGGGTAGGGTTGCCGGGCCCACAGGAGAGGTTTGGACGGAGGGTTGCAGGAGAGATTTGGGCCGAATGGGTCCACGCGCGGCTAGTTGGATCATAAAGTTGACTCCTGATCTTCTGTCATATTTTGATCACATACTCCACCATAGAAAGAAAAGCGAGTTGACCATCATGAAAAGCTGATAACATTTGCTTCACATTTGTCCAGCATTAGGAAAAAATGAATGATTTGGAATCCCACTTTGCTTCAGTGCGAGGATTCTTTAAATGCTCAGTTATTAACTGTGAATGAAATGAAAGACCTGCAACATTTGCATTAATTCTCATAATTCCCCAAAGTGCTTTTGAACAATAGAGATGTAAAGTTAAAATCTGGTTTGAACCCAACCCAACTCTTGCCAATGTGAACCCACCCCGCATCTCGGGACCAATAATTATTTTCATATCCAGCCCAAACCAGACATAACAGTCAGACTTTTAAGTCGTCACTAATCAATGGTGTGACTGGTAGATGAATATCAGTTCAGATACTGGTGATAATTTGCCTTCAGCATAGTGCCATGCACTCTTTTACATCCTCCTCGGGTTAAGGGTCAAGCAAAAGACTGGGTGAAAATACTCTGGAGAACTCTGTCTTGAGAAACAGTGAAAAACTTTGTTTTGTGTGCTTAAGAGAAGTCCATTCAGTAGTTTGATGACAGTGGAGAAGAAGCTTTTCTGGATTTGTGAAATGTCTCCAGATAGGCGGAGTGCCTTTATGGGCACAGAGTTAACTCAAAGTATTTAACTGTTTCTCTGTGCTCATGTCAGTAACAAATCAGCACCAATACAAATACTGAGGAACCATGACCTTCAGAAAGCAATTTATTATTACCTATAAAGGGCGCTCATTTTAATTTCTTCGAGGATTGTTGCTGTGATTCTAGCAGAAATATCACATATCTTATTGCATCCACCAGCCCCTTTTTAAATCATCTTTCTATCCTGATTTACTTGGTCGGCAATGGAGGTGATTTGCAGATATAATTTTACCTCATGTGTCACAACTGTGTTACTGTGGAATTTTAAATCATAGTCTTTCAGGAGTCTATAGTAATGTTGTGAATATAGAGAAAGAAATCAACAGTGGGCACATGTAAATGTAGACATAGAATATATGTGAATTGGATAAATGCACACCAGCACTCTCAGGAACAGCTTCTTACCCTCCTGTCTGATTCACCTCTACCCCATTGTGGACATTGGACTTTGTATCTGGAACTGTTTGGCTACAATGCTGAGTACTATATAATGCACCCCCGTGGTTTTTATTTTGCTCTGAAGATAGACACAAAATGCTGGAGTAACTCAGCAGGACAGGCAGTATCTCTGGATAGAAGGAATGGGTGACATTTCGGGTCAGGTCCCTTCTTCAGACTGAGCTGTAGAGTTGGAGGAGGAATCACAGAGGGGGAGCAACGAAAGAGGATGTTGCAGAACTCTCATCGGAGAGAGGAGGAGAACTTCTTCAAAGTAGGCATACCTTGAGGAGGTTTCGCAGTAGAGCAGACAAAATGTGTAGGAAGGAACTGCAGATTCTGGTTTACACTGAAGATAGACACAAAATGCTGGAGTAACTCAGCGGGATAAGCAGTTTCTCTGGATAGAAGGAATAGGTGACATTTTGGGTCGAGATCCTTCTACCTATCGTACTTGTGTTTGGCATGATTGTTTTTATGTATAGCATTATCTGATTTGATTAAATAGCAAGCAAAACAAAGCTTTCCACTGTACCTCAGTGCACGTGACAGTAATAAACCTAAACCTAAACCTGGATGTGGTGGAATAAAGAAATCTCATGTACAGGAAGGAAGGGTACTTCAATAGCCTTAAGGGAATGAGAAAACACGAGAGAGAAGGTTAACACCATGTCTGGTACCCAGCATAGATGGAAGCAAATTCAGAAAAAAAACATTGGACTTAAAGAAAAGCCCCAATGTAAGACCAGTGAAGTAGCAGAACAAAACTGAAGTGCACACATAACAAGTACCAGATGGTGAACATATTGCACTATGTGGCTTTGAAAATATTAGCTGGAAGCTTGGAAAGAATGAAATTAATGATTTTTTTTTCAGGAATTTCTAACTTTATTGAGGAAGTTCCACGACTCCAAGAGCTGTCAAATATAGCAGGAACAAGTTGAATGATCTCTCAAATCGTTGCCAATCCAAAATCGACTACTCATGACTCTCCTCATCTCCTTATCTATCATACTCTTTTCCTCACCAAATAGATGTTCGAAAATCTTTCTCGTGCAAAAAGAAATCTGCAGAAACATTAAATCACTGCCTTTATCAAAACCGCACTGGCAACTTACACTGCTCAATGGGAGAGCCTTTGCTCATCAGTAAGGACAATACCAGGATGTTGCACATTCATCTCCCATTGACACGTTTTGCCTTGGTCATGCATGCATTCATATTGCACAGTTTTTCTGAACAACTGATGTGTTTAGAAACTTGACTTCTTTGCTTCCAAAGTAAATGCTCATCATTTACCTGCTCTTGAAAAATTGAACCAAAAGGAATACCGCCAATGCCTATAGGAAGAGGAGGAATATCATACTATCTGAAGGAGCAGCAGAGGCATTCTCAGTGTCCAGAAGAGTCAAGAGTGTTTTATTGTCATATGTCCAAAAACAGAACAATGGAAATTCTTACTTGCTGCAGCAGCAGCAGTCGTAATCACAGTACTCAATAGAAAATATAATAAACATACTTAATACTTTTATCTACACAACTATCTGCTTTATTCTTGTTGGTCCAAAAGGGTGAAGTAATTTGGATGGCATTTCTTGGCAGTGGAATTATTAACAAATTAATGATGTTTAATCGGAGTTATTTGACAATTCCCAAAATGAGGCTGCAATGATACAGTTTCATTGTGGATTGCAGTGAACTCAATCCCACATATTTCTGTGTTACCCTTTGGTACAGCCTTATTAAAATAACTTTCTCTGGAGTTTTGGACCTCCATCTGCTCCCACTCAATATCCTCTCCCTTTCTGTCACCATATGCAAGCCACACTTAGGGAGATTTCTGTGGCTAGACAAAAGGTGAAATTGTGTTGTGAAGGCAGCTTCTACACTCTCCTGTTTCTCTCTGAGAATGACTGTTGCTATCAGCTGAAATGCATGACTCAACTTAGTAAAATCATGCTGCAGAACGCAAACTGAAAGCTTGCAAGGGTTTCTTAATCTTGTCTCTCACCAGCATTTACACTGTTTGAGAAGCAAAGCTGCAAACTGACTCTCTCCACTTATGATGGAGAAGTTGGACAGAATTGCCCGAAAACAGACAAGGGGGACAGTTTTTGACATTTTACCCTCTCATTGAATGGGCGATATCAGGTTAGCAGCCTCTGTCTTCAATCTCTCTTCATGTCTACCACCATTGAAATCAACAGCAATAAAGATCAGAAGAGACCTTAAATGTCAACTCATTATCACTTAATTCACACAGTGCACAATGTGGGTTTCGCCCTCACTATTTTGCATGTCACCTCAACCTTCCCTCATCATACCATCTCAGCTATATTGTCCCTTGTGAAACGTCACACAGATCCACTGTAGTATAATGTTCTCAAAGTGTTTTGATATACCAGGATCTAATCCGTTTACTAAGCATGGTGGTATTGAACTGCATTTAGCTTCAATTCATTTCCCGGTGATTATATTCCTCGTCTATAATGATTTATAACCAGCCTTTTTATTTGAAAGTTGAGTGTTGCAGTACTGCTATAAACAATGGCCTCGACCCTCATTTTACATGAACTTTATAGGGTAACTAACCTTGTGACCCTTTCCTTTAGCTGTGTTCCACTTAATGTTTCCCAGTGGTATCTTGGGCTACCAAGAGCTTAAGTCAAAAGTAAACACTCTTAAAATTTAATACCCAAATAGATGTTGCCCCAATAAACACTGAACACTAGCCTTTGCTTCATAAAATATTTAGGACTTATGTGGAATTCTAAGGAAATTTAAAGTAGGATTATTCCAGCTTTAAAAATTGCCACTGTTTTAATCGGAGGAGGTTCCCAAGTGGATCTGTACCAACTTTATCATTTCTCATTATTTTCTATGCAAGGCATGAGGAAAGAATAGTTAATATAATTTAATTGTATGACGTTGTGAAATGGTCTATGCTGAGGCAATTTATTTTCAACATCACAATAAAAATGGTGTACAGGAGGGAACGCAGGGCTGCTTCGGAATCTACCACGTGGACATCACTCAGAGCAAAACTGCACATCTGTCAGCTTTCTAGAATTCCATCTGGTGAATGATGTGGATCGTGGTGTCCCAATAAATCATCATGCAGACTAACTTTGGAGAGGAGCTCTCGGGGGACTCTCCCAATCGCCTGCCATAATCTAAGTGGCACCCCTGCGAAAACGACTTTTTTTTTTTGGTGCTTGGAGGAGTTTCACTGATGCTTGGGGGAGAGTGGGAGAATCACTGTAGAAAATCCAACCATAAATCACTCAAACTCTCTGCGGCTTACCAAGTAGTGGTGCTGTACTGAGAAATTCAGACCAAGTGGTTCCCGTTTGTGCTGAGTTAGCTAATCAGAGCGGGGCCACACACTTTCTTTCAAGTTTCTGAATTTGAGAATTAAAATACTATTTGCTCAGTACTGCTTTCCTCCCTTCGAATAAAATTATATTGTAAAGACATGAAGAACAATGACCTATTTCTCAAATATGCGATCAATATTTAAGTACAGAGAGAAATACTTGAATGTACAACATGTGCAAGGACCATTTACATCCACATCATTCCTTCTTATCCCCTCTCCCATTGGGCAGAAGATACAAAAGCTGGTACCACCAGATTCAAAAACAGCTCTTTTCCTGCTGTTATCAGACTAATAAACATATTTCTCATTAGCTCAGGGTGTAGTACTGATCTCCCAACCTACCTCATTGCAGTTCATGCACTTTTTTTATTTGCACTTTCCCTGTAGCTGTAACACTATATTCTGCACTTAGCTTGCTTTTCGCTTTGTTGTGCTAGTCTCCACCAGAGGCACTCGTGTATGGGTTTGATTGCACTATGCTATAATTTGACTGGAAGGAGCAAAAACAATTTCTCACTATATCCTGGTAAGCGTAACCAATAAATACAGTGCTTTCTTGCCATCGAGTACATTGAAGAGCAGCCACAATCTTATGTAGGATAGAACAGGCAACCTGTGAACAGAAAGATCCCAAAAATGATTTACTTTAAAGAGCACTAAGGGATCTTTCAGATCTTTCTGACAGTTCAGCCACAGTGCTGAAAGACAGTAAGCTGGAAACCCATGATACAGCCTTGCACCACCATACCCCCCACTCCCCACCCCACTACAACTGTGCTTTAACATTGAAAATCCTATTAACCCAGGGCAGAACAATTAACATAGAACAATACAACACAGGAATTGGCCCTTCAGCTCACAATGTTTGTTCAGACATGCCAAGTTCATCAGCCTATACATGATCCATATCTCGCTATTCCCTGCACTTCCATGTGCCTATCTAAAAGCCTCTTAAACCCCACTATCATAGCTGCCTCCACCACCATCTCTGTGTAAAAATCTTGTCCCGCACATCTCCATTAAACTTTCCCCCTCTCACCTTATAGCTATGCCCACTCGTGTTGGATATTTTCACGCTGGGAAAATGATTGTGACTGTCTATCCTATCTATGCTTCTCATTTCTCTCAACCTCCAACATTGCAGAGAAAACAATCCATATCCACCCTCTTCCTGTCGCTGAAATTCTAAATCCAAACAACATTCTGGTAAACCTCCTTTGCATCCTCTCCAAATGCTCTACATCTCTCCAGTAACGAGGCAACCATAACTGCACACAATATTCCAAATCATATGCATATTTCCCATATTTTACTGCCTGTCAGATAATTAAAGCCCTCTTTCTTGGGAAGGCTTGCATTTGATCTTGCAATTTTTTTTATATGGAGGCAATAATAGACCAATGCACAAAATTTATCCACATCGAGATTTTCTGTCTCACTGAATGAATATTGGCCTGGATCTCTTTAAATTATGCCATTTTAAGGTATTTGCTGTTATCTGTGACATCCTGCAACCTCACGACAGTTCTTGAGAGTTCCCCACTCTCAGGATCACTCCAGATTGCTGTTGCCAATCTCTGCTGTATCTCACACTCTATTACTCAGTACTCTGTTGGGAAGGTCACCAAAGCGGCACACTGAAGGAGTAGAGACCACCTACCTTGTCATCAGCCCTCAGAAGCAGGCGGTGTCAATACAGGGATTTTCCCAATTTCCCAATTTCCAGCCCTCAACAAAGTTCAGGCATTTATACACAGCAGTTGTGTCTTTACAGAGACAACCTCCCTAACAAGAGCACTTGGATGTAGCCCTGGATGAGTTCATACAAAGAACACACCTCCTGTTCCACTGATCCCCTGCGAGCACTCTCCCACTTGGCTTCTAACATCTATTACTTCAGTAGCAACACTCTCCTGTAGCCAGAGTAGTGCTGCTTGCGTTTGTCTCTTTAAGAAATGGCTGCAAATATTTCATCTGCTTTGCTGCATACTGTGGGATATTGTAACATATTACTGGGGAACACATTAGGGAGACCCTCAATATCAGTTTCAGGGTGCATGCTATATATTGTTCGGTGAATCTTGCAATTGGAGCTCTTGCTTTTTTTTTTGCTTTTTCACAGTGTTGGGATGACTCGCAATGATGTTCCAACAACAATGGCATGTCAAACTTTCCAGGCCGCCACTTTGGTACTGCTGGCACTGCGGTCTTCCTTTTGAAGAGTGAACATATTGTAGGTGCCAATTGTGTTTGTGCTGGCTGTTTTAGCATATTATATTACTTTGTCTACTATTACTTGCTGTATTATTTTGGACAATTGGGGACTGTCATGAGATGAATACATATATGGGCATAATGGACTGGGAGGAGCCAGAATTAAGGAGTATATCTGGAGATGCAGAAACGGGAGGGGTCAGACACAGGGAGAGAGAGATACAGTTCAGTCCAGCGACAACGAGAGCTGAAAGCTTGGGGAGATACAGATCTGTTTGTATTACTACTTCAATAAACGACTAATTAAACTGAAAATACGTTTGGAAAATCTCTTTGTTGGTTTGCGTCAAGTTCACTCCCACTCCCTGTGAAGTAATGGCAAGCAGAAAGGACTTCATTGGAAAGGACTAAAGTTGCCATCACACTAAAGTAAGAAGTATCCTCTATGAGTGAAGTTAACGTAAGAACTGTCTCTTTGAGTGAACTAAAGTAAGAACTGCTCTCTATGAGTGAACTAAAGTAAGAACTGCTCTCTATGAGTGAAACTGGAGCTTGTGATTCGACTGGATGGAACAAGGATTGTTTTATTTCACAAGCCTTGAAGCTGAATTCCCCAGACTGGACAGGGCCACTACCTGCGCTAATCCAACTAACGGAGATTGGAAACTTCGAAAGTCTTTGCGCAGGAAAAGTGAGTACAGCATTAAGCTATTGGAAAACCTGTATATCAGAAGCTGTATTGGAAAATGGCTTCTGTAACTGGAATGCAGAGAATGAAGAAGTGACCTTAAGAATCGCGCAAGATATCAGTTTGTTTTGAATTCATGTGAAGATACGATTTTAAGGGGATAGCAACGTACAAGTATGTCTGCGATTAGATCTGATGTCCAGCCACGTGGTGACATCAGAAAGGATTCCATAAAGGAAAAAGGGTTTTCTTCATCATGTACAACTTCAACGTTCTCTACTATCATGAAATGGGTTGCCGCCCTGAAAAGTCAGTCCTTTCTGCCTGCCATTACCTCGCAGGGAGTGGGAGTGAACTTGACACAAACAAATGAAGGGATGGTGATGTGCAGCAAGATCTTGTTGAATACCGGATGAAGGTATATCTTTTTGGAGCCATGTCGTCCCCAAGTAGTGCAAACTTTGAATCAAGGAAAACTGCTGAAGACAACAAAGTTTGCTTTCCTGAAGAGGTGACAAACACAATAAAGAACAACTTCTACGTAGATGATTGTTTAAAATCCATGCCTTCAGAACAGGAAGTAGTTCAGATGGTAATAGACCTGACTGCCATCTGCCAAATGGGAGGATTCATGCTGTCAAAATGGATCAGCAACAGCCGTGTTCTATTGGCATCCATTCCTCAAGAAAACAGAACCAAAGAGATCAAGAAGTTGGACTTTGACAAAGGCAATCTTCCAATGGAGAGAGCACTAGGATTGCGTTGGTGCATTGAAACAGATGTGTTCAAGTTCAGAATTGCCATCACACCTATATTTTGTGCTCAGATCTCTGGGATTAAATTTGAATCCACCAGCTTTGTGATTCAGCAGAGAGTGCGAACAGTCGAGTTACGACTAACAGCTAAATGTTGATTTCACAACAGTGCTGCGTTGTGTGAGTCTAGGCCCATCTCATGCAGGCATATTGATGGAACCTCCCCCTCATTCAGGCAATTGTATACAGGGGTCAAGATTATCCCCATGTCAACAATTCTGAAGGACGATTTATGTGCAGTCAATCCAATTTTACATTTATAACAATAATTTGTAAAACTATTACAATGTATTAACAATAGGCCAGCAAACCTGTTTGTTCCAGCATCTATTTTTCTAGTCTCCTGCTTGTAAACTCCAACAAGGTCAACCTGCATCAGTTTTCACCCTCCCTCATACTGGGCTCAGAGGTGCTACCTGTTGTCTCAAGAGCAAAGTATTCAGTTTAAATTATTGTTGTGGATGACTATCGATGGTTCAAGTGAAATAATGGGAGCCTTCAATGGCTCTCCTGGTGCCTTGTGTAAATACCCTGGGCTCCTGTGGTGTTCTCTTTGACACGACACGTAGAACTTGCCAGGTTGTATTGCAAATGTGTGTAGCCGTCTCAACTGACTCATTCAGGATCTAAACCTTTAAACCAGGTGCAAGGAAACCATCCCAATTGGCAGTTCCTGAGAACGATGTTCTCTAATTATTGCTAACTGTGCATCTGACATTTCTGTCCCTGGTCAACTACATCTGTGGATTGCTTGGTTGATTTTTTAAAAAATATTCCGGAGGAGATTTAAAAAACATATTATACAAATGTCGTGATAATTTATAGAACAGAAACAAGTAACAAGGTAAAATGACCAGAAATATCATATGATTTATAAGTTCCACTGTTACATGCAATACATGAAATCAAGAATGATCCACAGGCAGTTCTTAATACCACTTAGTTCTCTGTGTTATTTCTCTCTATAGACTGAGGTCATTTTGTAAATCCTATAACCTTTCGGTAGCACTCAGTAAATCTTAGAATAATACAGCAATTCCAATTATTTTGGTTCCGAAGTACAACTTGGAGAGATTCCAACAGGCAACATTCTAAAATTCATCTGACTCTGCAATTCACGACTGCGCAAAAATGCAGAATGGTGGGAATTCTGGGCGCTAAATCCTAATAATTTTGGGGTGCTCTTGACTGTACAATGATAGTCAATAGATTTGCCCATTTTTATGCTAATCGAGGGACAGTCATATTTGTAGGCTTGGATGGAGTGGATGTGGAGAGTCTAGGACTAGAGGTCAAAGCCTCAGAATTAAAGGACATTCTTTTAGGAAGGAGATGAAGAGAAATTTATTTCATCAGAGGGTGGTGAATCTGTGGAATTCATGGGTTACTTGACGTTAGAGAAATCAATATTCATGGGGTTGTGTTATATTGGTTTTCAGTCAGAGAGGGTTAATGGAAGATACAATCTCTAGCATCGCAGCTGTTTTAAAAAAGGTACAAAATTACAACTTATATTAAACTTCATATGTTGTTGCCTTGAATTTCATTCACACAAGCATTCCATCCTGTGTAAAACTTGTTACAATAGTGATTGTAATCCCTATAATAAACTGTTAATTGCAAGGCCTGAATTCAGCTCATGTGGTGGATATATATCAATTTCATATTGTTTAATTAAAGGCCGTTTAGTAATGGGCCCATTAATTGGCTCAGTAAGTTTATCCAACAAAATGCTGAGGTGTATATATATTCCAAATAAAAATCATCATGCCAGTTGAGTGCTGATCACAGAAATGTTACAATGGCATTTGACTAGGGAGGAGCACCAGAGCCCAAGTTTATGCTCTGGTCAGTGCTCAGTGAGAGCATGTACACAAAGGTGTTGGATGGTGGAGGATTAAGCTCACCTGTAATCCTCCATGTTTCATTGCTCCCTTGCAAGTTAGAATTTCACTGTTCCGCTTCGATACACATGACAATAAACACAATCGACTCTTGACTCTCTTGATATCTGGCGCATGTGACAAATAAGCACTCTTGAATATTAAATCTTGAAAACCAGAACTTCCGTATCCAGAATCACAGATGAATAGGAGCTCAGTTAGGCAAGACAGCCAAGAAGAACTCACAGCAAGGGAGCCATCAGTCCCTGGATTCAGTGGAAGATGAGAGAGTAGGCGAAACAATCAAAAAAAATCCCCAAACGATCTCACTTTGAAACGTTGTATATCCATGTCTGCAATAGACTACGACTTAGTAGAAAACACTAGTGTCACTGGTACGGAGAAAGGAGAAAATCTACAACACACTTTCCGAGTGTAACATCAGCAAAGAGTGAGAACAGGGAGCAGGTGCGGCAGTGTCTAGCAGGGGAACACTGTGGTCTTGACGGACCTTAAAGGGAGAACTGGATAATTGCAGATTATCAAAGCAAAATGGATCTTTACACAGGTCACACACCAAAATAAACTGTTTCATTTTAAGCGCCTGACATTTCCAAGCCCATCTTCAATTTCTCCATTCAGTGGCTTTGTTTACAGTCAGTCCTTTTCCTTCAGAAATCAGGAATGCCTGACAAGACTGGCAGGTGGGGGTGGGGTTGGGGGGTGGGGAGGGGTGGGGGTGCCTTTGAGTGTATGCAGATCTAACTTTTCATTGCTGCGTATCAGCCCACCAATCAAGAGAGTAGTGAACCCAAAACATTTTGAAGGGCTTTTTCAAGCTATGAAGCATGGGTCAAATGAGAAGGGCTCAAGAGACCAGTGGAGCCCTGCTGTGTCTGAGAGGAGATGAGCATTCATCTGATCACCTCCTTGACACAATCACGTCATTGTATGCAATGGGGCCTGCCCCTTTCACAACTCATGGGAAGAACTTTAACCCCTCCGTGCCTCAATTTTCACATTGCAATGTGATGCTGTCTTATGTGTTTGTTTTGAATAGCCTTTTATCTGGGAAACTACTGTTATGATTTTTTGGGGCATTGGTGGTCCCAAGCTCCAGATGGATGATAGTAAATCTTCGTGCGCCGTATTCTTGGGATGCAAACCGAACCATCGTGGAAATTTTGTTACAAGGAAACTCCTGCGAGCTGCTTCAAGGAAACATTTGTGTGCCGATTGCATAAGGACTACTTTTAACTTGACTTATCATTGATGCCTGAATCTGGATGATGAAACCTGCCCATTTTACAGTGATAAATAGGGAGAATATCTGAATGAATTAGAAAATGAAAAAGAGATCTAGCTACAAACATTTTAATCGCGTTCATCTATGCTGAACTACTGTGTTGCTAAGCTGTTCCGTTTCTGATTTGCATCACTCCCAGTCGCTCACTGCAATCAAGACAACTCTGGCAGAATGTATCCAAGTGCCTCACTAAGTCAAATAGTTCAATCCCTATCTCAACTATTTTTAAGAACTATTAAACAGAAGTTTTATAAAAATAAAAAAAAATAAAACAATACTTTTAAACACTCTTGCTTTACCGACAGCAGACTCCAGGAAATTAATCTTTAATTGCTGGGAATTGCAGGACAATCCTGGAGACTTGGCAACTCCAAGTATCAGCGAGTAGCTTGTTGGCATGCATTAACTGTAGTCACAGACTTGGCAAAAATATTTTTTTAATGTATTGAAGCCATACATGCCTCTGGTCTGAGGCACCAAGTGTTTAAGCATTCCCCTTGAAGGCATTGAGGTAGGAATATGTTAAACACAAATTCTGGTAACAGCTGAGTATTGTACTCCATTTTAGAAATCTGGCTCCACTGATGTCAGGATTATGGAATGTTGGGAGTTCGACACATCACCACAAATAAGAGCGGACAAATTTCTATCACATTAACTCAAAATGAAGTATACTTCCACGGGCTCTGGTTGCTCATTAGAGTGGCTACTTTTCCTGTGTCAGCTTAGACAGTAAAGACAGACAAGCTGTTTGATGGCTTAAGTGGTGGGGAGAACGGGCAGTGGGGGATGTATTACAGCTGAGCATGATCCTGCCATTGTCAAATAACCACGCATCAAATTGGAGAGTGCAATCGATATTTGGCCCATCCAGGACGCTGATACAAATTGATATTTTCTACAATATTCCAGCCATTATCAGGGGTCAAACAAAGGATTTTTCTGGAATATGTGGCACTATTGCAAGTATATGGTCACTCACTCAGTACAGTAAAACTATGACAACCTGCTACACTTGGAACTTGCCAGGCTGACAGATTTTCCAGACTATTAGATGTTATTCCTCTTAATACCTCAACACACTTTTCATTCAGTTTAAAATATACATTAAATAGTATAATAATACATTTTCCAGTGAACCTGATGATTTGAAACGGAGCACTGGAACTAGGGGCCCACGGAGCTCATAAGGTGCTTGGGAACTGGGGTCCCAGTGAGTTCAAAGGAACCTGGCACCCTGGTGACTTCAAAGGGAACTATGGCCCCGATAAATTGAAAAGGATGCTTGGGAATGAGGGCCTCAGAGAGTTGATATGGAGCTTGAGACCTAAGGCTCTGGTAAGTTTAAAGGCAGCATGGCAAACACCACAGAGAGCGAGATGCCATATCATCAAGATTTCCATATAATTCGTTTGTGGATTATCAGTGTTTTACTGCACTATTTGGGATGGGCCCGTTATAATAGATCTCCAAGTCAAGTCTACTTAGATGAATTACAATAAGTCTCCAAGGATAAATCTGTTATTCCTAGAACTCTACAGAGAGCTGGATGCAGGCCCAATTTAACTTGCAATCTAAGAGACCTGACCAATTTAGTAGTACAGATAAATCCAAATACTATTGAACAGTCATATACTTTGAGAATGTGAGACTGCTTCATTTTAAAAATCAGGCCAAACATCATCTTTAGCGCATCACTTCTGAATTTATATATTAATAAATTCTTCAGAAATGATTTCAGTAGCCTAACAGGGGGTACTTGCATGTAATAAATACTTCAAATTGGAAAGCAATGTCCTTTAATTCAAAACAAAATCTTACAAAATACATACTCTTTCATAATTATGAAACATTAATTAAAAACACAAATTAATTTAATAATTCCTTTTCGTTGGGAGAGATCTGGAAACCTTTGCTTCACAATGAGCGCGATCTGAGAATTGAACTGACAGCAATCTACGATTCAGTAAAATAGAATGAATGGGATCACCTTCCATATATAGAACAGCCTTAGTCATTTATAACTACTGTTGTTTTGTTTGTAAGGGAATACCTTTAACGCAAACACATTTCCATGCCACTGCACCACTGCTTTCAGTTACAAAGATTTTATTTTCAAGGGACAATCAGTGCGATTGAAATGGAAGACCTTTGTGGCATTGAGCACCCATTTACCTACTCCATGCATCTTTATGCCCAGTTGCAAATAATTGTCTTAGAATCTGGGCCCACTTACCGTCAGAAATCCACCGAGGTTCTTGACCGCGTCATTGCTATACATTGTGAAGCTGCCAGGCATCAAAGCAACACAAAAGATGAAAAGCTGCATCTCCTATTTGCAGCCTTCGAATTTATGAGGGAGGGCCTCATTAATCAGTGTCAACCCTGCCTTCCTTTCTTGTTTATGTAGGTGGAATTCTTTTAAAGTCTGTGTACGAGAGAATAAAAGTGCAATGTGATGTGTGTGTAGAATGGCATAGAAAGGCCTGCTAAGGCAAAACTAACTCGACTGGTACCCAACATCTTACAATCGCTTACTGCCTTATGTCTGAAAAAATACTCTGCAGATACTAATCAATTTTCACCAAAGCCCTCCTTTAAAGGTTCAGACAGAAAGTAGAAATAAAATGCAGACTAATTAAGTAATTTAGAGATTATAAGAGATAGAACTAGAATTGGGCCATTGGATCCCTTGCACCTGCTTCATATTCCAATACAATTAACTTAAGATTTTGACTTAAGAAAACAAGGCTCCTTTGATTTCTTAAATTCCATAAGTCTGTCAGTCTCAATGATTAACCTTTCTGTTCCTGCGATCCCCTGTGCAATTTCAATGAAAAGTAAAATGCAATGGACTTATGGCTGCCTTGGTGTGTTGTGCTTCTTTTCCTCTATAACTGTCATGTAACAACACACAGAGAATTCCAAAGATGCCGAATGGCATCGAACAGAACACACCGCATGCCTAGATGGTGCTTCCCTTATATTCTTGCATGCTCATCCTTGGGCCACCCATACAAGGGCTTGGAAAATTTGTTTCAGCCGGGCTTCAAGGGGTCTACTCAATCTGGTTCTCCCATAGGCTCCACACATACTCATGTACCCCACACTGCTAGAAGCTTCATTCATCTATCACCTAAAACAAGAACAGAGGAGTAGGAGTTGGCTGCCTGGCCCCTCAGGCTTGCCCTGCCATTCACTGTGATCATGGTTGTCCGGTGATGGCTTCAACTCCTTTTCTGTGCCAGTTCCCCATAACTCGATCGTTCAAATATTTATCAGCAACATTTAAAACCTTTCAATCACCACAGTTCACATCTGCACTGAGAAACACCACAGCGTGGGAGGTACACCCGATCACATACCAGCTTTATGTACATAGTTACTGCAAAGGCCTGCAAGCAGATTACCAAGGGTTACCATGAGCAATTTCCAAGAAGAGATTTTCATGCACCTTGTTTGGAGGAAAATGGGTATGGAAGAGGAAATTACTTGAAATTTATCTAAAGCCATAGTTATTCCTGAAATCTGTGCACTGAACCATGTAATTAAACTACTTGCTAGAAAGAGGGCCAATGTTAGTATTCACTGAAATAAAACAAAAATAAAGGAAACACTCAGAAAGTGAGGCAGCATCTTTGGTACAAGAACCAGTTATTGTTTTCAGTCGAAGACTTTCAATATGTGCAGCGTCTTTGATCTGAAACTCTGCTTCTCTTTCCTGAGATGTTGTTCAGCCTGATGAATATTTCCAGGTTAACGTCTTGGAAATTTTATTTTATTTTCCAGATTTTTATTTTCCAAAATTCCATCACACGCATTTTTAAATTTTTTACATTTGCACTAAAATGCTCTAGCCAATTAGAACCCATGGTAAACATTTTTAACATGTGTGATTTTTAAAGCGAAATTAACCAAATGTCAGGAAAGTTATTCCAGAATATTTTCATCAACTAATAAACTAATTGCGAGTTTCCTTGCAACACTGAATAGGCCATTTTGGCCCATTGAGCCGATGTCATTTTACAGAGCAAACCCAATCCTACACTTATTTTGCTTTTCACATATTCTCCCTCCATTCCTGTTAGTTACCCCAAATTCTACTACTTACTGACTAATCTTCTGGAATTCTTTGAGGATGTAACTAGGAAAATTGACAGGGAAGAGCCAGTGGATGTGGTGCACCTTGACTTTCAGAAAGCCTTCGACAAGGTTCCACAAAGGAGATTAGTGGGCAAAATTAGAGCACATGGTATTGGAGGTAGGGTACTGACATGGATAGAAAATTGGTTGACAGACAGAAAGCAAAGAGTCGGGATAACTGGGTTCCTTTCAGAATGGCAGGCAGTAACTAGTGGGGTATCGCAAGGCTCGGTGCTGGGACCGCAGCTATTTACAATATACATTAATGACTTGGATGAAGGGATTAAAAGTAATGTTAGCAAATTTGCAGATGCTACAAAGCTGGGTGGTAGTGTGAACTGTGAGGAAGATGCTATGAGGTTGCAAGGTGACTTGGACAGGTTGTGTGAGTGGGCGGATGCATGGCAGATGCAGCTTAATGTGGATAAGTGTGAGGTTATCCACTTTGGTGGTAAGAATAGGAAGGCAGAATATTATCTGAATGGTGTCAAGTTAGGAAAAGGGGATGTACAACGAGATCTGGGTGTCCTAGTGCATCAGTCACTGAAAGGAAGCATGCACGTACAGCAGGCAGTGAAGAAAGCCAATGGAATGTTGGCCTTCATAACAAGAGGAGTTGAGTATAGGAGCAAAGAGGTCCTTCTGCAGTTGTACAGGGCCCTAATGAGATCACACCTGGAGTACTGTGTGCAGTTTTGGTCTCCAAATTTGAGGAAGGATATTCTTGCTTTTGTGGGCGTGCTGCGTAGGTTTACTAGGTTAATTCCCGGAATGGTGGGACTGTCATATGTTGAAAGACTGGAGCGACTAGGCTTGTATACACTGGAATTTAGAAGGATGAGAGGGGATCTTATCGAAACGTATAGGATTATTAAGGGGTTGGACACGTTAGAGGCAGGAAACATGTTCCCGATGTTGGGGGAGTCCAGAACAAGGGGCCACAGTTTAAGAATAAGGGGTAGGCCATTTAGAACAGAGATGAGGAAAAACTTTTTCAGTCAGAGAGTTGAATCTGTGGAATTCTCTGCCTCAGAAGGCAGTGGAGGCCAATTCTCTGAATGCATTCAAGAGAGAGCTAGATATAGCTCTTAAGGATAGCAGAGTCAGGGGGTATGGGGAGAAGGTAGGAACGGGGTACTGATTGAGAATGATCAGCCATGATCACATTGAATGGCAGTGCTGGCTCGAAGGGCCGAATGGCCTCCTCCTGCACCTATTGTCTATTGTCTGACAATCTTGGGGAAATTTACAGTAGTCACTTAACCGACCAATACACATATTGGTATGTGAGGTAAAACAATACGGTCAGAAATAAACATAGAACATGGAACAGTTCAGGTCAGGAACTGGGCCAATGCCTCATAATATCTGTGTCAAACATGATGCCAAGGTAAACTAGTCTCCTCTGCCAACCCTCCATGTCCTGCCTATCCATGTGCCTATCTAAAAGCCTCTTAACCACATCTATTGTATCTGGTTCCACCACCAACCTTGGCAGCATGTTACAAGCACCCACCAATCTCTGTAAACGTACTCTGCACATCTCCTTTAAACTTTTCACCTCTGACTTTAAAGTTTAACCCGCTAGTCCTTGACAATTCAAGGACTGGGAAAAAGGTTCTGGTTGCCTAACTATCCATGCCTCTCATAATTTTATACACTTCCATCAGGTTTCTCCTCAACCTCCAACACTCCAGAAAAAACAATCCAAGTTTGTCCAAACTCTCTTTTTAGCTAATACCCTCTCATCCTTGTGACCTCTAGCTCAGAAGGGGAATGTGTAAACTCCACACAGGTGGCACCCCAGATTGCTGGAGCCGCTGGGTAGTTGCATTATCTGCTGCAACTCTCTGCTGTCCAATGGAAAATTGCCATAGGTTGCTCTGCTCTATTAATGTGCCACATGCAAATTTACTGTGTTCTAACATTAACTGCTAAGTGTTAGCCTGTCAAAATATATTTTAAAGAGGAACAAGTAAAGCAGACCTGAAATGACTTTAATGGCATCTGGAAATGTATTTCCTTTATGAATCTCTTGTGTTAAGCTCCTGGTGAATTTCCATTCTGCTCAGAGCTCTTTGAATGCACACTTGCAGAGCTTGCGTACTTAACACCAGTGAAATGTGCTTGGACTCTTCAGTTTGTTCAGCTGTGTAATGTACAAAGATAACAGCAGCGGTAATTTGCCAGTTTGCTAAACAAAATGTTCGAAGAAAAATCTAACAAACCAGAGTCCCTAAAGTATCACCACATGGATACATTTGAAATTACCCATCAGAGGATTTCAACCTATTAGCTTCAATGTCAATTTTATCAATGCTTTCCCAAAGCATTTTCATTTTCTTTCTGGTAGATAAAACACAACAGGGACAGGATCACCATAGCTCAACTTTAATTGTGATTTTGCATTTTTAGTTCTCACTTGTTCATCGTCCCTCCAGTTTTCATTGACACACCAGGTACTATCTCAACATTTAAAAAAACATTAGGACAGGTACATGGATAGGATAGGTTTAGAGGGATATGGGCCAAACGCAGGCAGGTGACTTGGATAGATTAGGCGAGTGGGCAAATGCATGGCAGATGCAATATAATGTGCATAAATGTGAGGTTATCCACTTTGGCGGCAAGAACAAGAAAGCAGAGTATTACCTGAATGGTGACCGATTGGGAGAAAGGGAGATGCAACGTGACCTGGGTGTCATGGTGCACCAGTCATTGAAAGCAAGCATGCAGGTGCAGCAGGCAGTGAAGAAAGCGAATGGTATATTGGCATTCATAGCAAGAGGATTTGAGTTTAGGAGCAGGGAGGTTCTGCTGCAGTTGCACAGGGCCTTGGTGAGACCGCACCTGGAGTATTGTGTGCAGTTTTGGTCTCCTAACCTGAGGAAAGACGTTCTTGCCATAGAGGGAGTACAGAGAAGGTTCACCAGATTGATCCCTGGGATGGCGGGACTTTCATATGAGGAAAGACTGGATAGACTGGGCTTGTATTCGCTGGAATTTGGAAGACTGAGGGGGGATCTTACAGAAACATTTAAAATTCTTAAGAGGTTGGAGAGGCTAGATGCGGGAAGATTGTTCCCGATGTTGGGGGAGTCCAGAACCAGGGGTCACAGCTTAAGGATAAGGAGAAGTCTTTTAGGACCGAGATGAGAAAACATTTCTTCACACAGAGAGTGGTGAGTCTGTGGAATTCTCTGCCACAGAAGGTAGTTGAGGCCAGTTCATTGGCTATATTTAAGAGGGAGTTAGATGTGGCCCTTTTTGCTAAAGGGAACAGGGGTTATGGAGAGAAGGCAGGTACAGGCTACTGAGCTAGATGATCAGCCATGATCATATTGAATGGCGGTGCAGGCTCGAAGGGCCGAATGGCCTACCCCTGCACCTATTTTCTATGTTTCTATGTTTCTAGGTGCCACTAGTTTAGTTGAGGCATGTTGGTCGGCGTGGGAAAGTAGGCTGAAGGGCCTGTTTCCATTCTTTATGACCATGAGTAGATGTCTATTTATCACAATGACTCTGGTATTTTAAAACCGTAGCTTCAATATCCAAATCCCTCACTGTTTTCATTGCATTGGCTCTACGTGTTCGGTAGAGACTCGTAATTCCAGTCTCCAGAGAAAATAGTGTTGCAATTGCTTTGATTTTAAGTCTTTGCAAATCATTCCCAATTTTAAGTGCTGCCCATTGTGGCACTAAAGCCTACGGTTGAAGGCTAGCAAGTCTTATGTTTATTTATTAAGTAGCAGTGATATAGCTGAGGCTTGTAACTGGGATGCTCCTGTTAGCTTTTTTGTTCCTGCAATAAATTGAGGAACAATCTTTCCGACTTTTTCTCTTTACACAGGGTGAGAATGAGATCAGGTTAACATGTCAGAATGGAGCTTTAATGCACAAACCGATTTCAAATTTATTTC
Source organism: Rhinoraja longicauda (assembly GCF_053455715.1). NCBI lineage: Eukaryota > Metazoa > Chordata > Chondrichthyes > Rajiformes > Arhynchobatidae > Rhinoraja > Rhinoraja longicauda. The sequence continues at coordinate 28,690,037 of NC_135963.1, read as the reverse complement.
CTTCGTCAAATTTATAATTAAAAGGCTTAGAAATTAGACTGCATAAAACCACTTTTCTTTCAAGATCCATGTGACAAAAAATCTATTTAATCCAAGCAAATTAATTTGTGGTCATTTCTGAATTGTGCCAACTTCTCATTATCACAGTCTCAAGGCAATTTCTATGGCAGGACTATATCAATTTTGCCAGTCCCCATGCAGTAATCCATTGTGGTGTGTTGCAGGGGAAATTGGACCATGTTTAATTCCAATATAATTGGATAGCAAACAAAATGGCTGTTGTCCCAATACATCTCAGGCAGCATGCAGCTGAATTTTCAGGGTGAAAAAATCTGTGTGTGAAATCGTTACCCATGTGTGAAAAGATTAATGCAGTAAGTGGGGCTAGATCAAAATTAGAAGTGCATTGTTTGATATGCCATAAATATAGTTTTCCCCTAAACTAAATAGGCCAGATTACTCCCAACACGTGTCACCTTCTGGCCTGCAATTAACCACTCACTCAGATTGAGAGGCTGCGGAGTAAGGTCCTAGTCAAGTATGCATCACAGCAACTCCTAATAGAAACTACCTCTCTGCATTATAGGCTGGCTCCACATTCACACTATGTACCAAGTTACACAATGCAATAATATTTCGGGAGGGTTCCATGGCAGCTTGAAAATGGAGCCAGCAGGATCATAACCCAAAAATTTCCTATGTGAATTTTATAATGGTTTGTTGTAGAACAGGGAACACAAATAACTACCCAAGTCTCAACTCCAGCTGCAATTAAAAGCCAAAACAATGCTAATTAACGAGGTTTTTTTTCTCATTTACAGTACCTGTATTTAAAATAATTACATATCACAAGGTAAATTGAGCGGATTTTAATTTTGAAGTTTAGCTTCAATAGGCAGGAGAAATGATACGATCATTTCAAACTCCAGGACACTTAACACAATTACCATCATTCAATGACACCTGGGAATATTGTTGTTTACTTTGCAAGAGAAAATTACAGGAAAGAATCTAGAAATATTATGCACAGTAAGTGTGCGTGGGGAGCACTGGTCACAATATCAGGGAACTATATTTTATTTGACATCTCCCAGAATAGTGATCAAATGTCTGTGCTAACCTGCGCCTGTTCACCTTCATGTTGGTAACTCCCTGCTTCATAATTAAAAAAAAAAAAATCCTGTAGCGTAGAATCAGTGAATCGTACCGGGGTAAAAGACAACGATTTGGACCTTTGTTTCAGCTGTATGTTGTATGAGATGTATTGGGATAAGAAGGGTCTTGACCCGAAGCGTCACCCATTCTTTCTCTCCTGAGATGCTGCCTGACCCGCTGAGTTACTCCAGCATTTTGTGTCCAGCTTCGATTTAAACCAGCATCTGCAGTTATTTTCCTACACATATTGGAACAATAGGTATTTTGTTTGCTATCCAATTATATTGGAATTAAATTAGAGTACATCGTGGACCATACTATCCTTTTGAGGCCAGGCACAGGAGTATGGACATTGGCATCAATGTTCTTTGAAAGAGCTATCCGATTATTCCCACCAACTAGGTTCTCCATTAATTAAATTCCGTTACAAATATCTAAGCTATTTCCATTTGAAAGTTACTGGTGCATCATCATAACAGATTATAACTTTTTTTGCAGCAGAATGAAATATGCTGCAAAACCCCTTCTACAGGCGTAGAAATACAATTAGGTAAATGAAACTATTAATGGCACAATAGGATACCGGTTAAAAACCTATGTCATATATACACTACCAGTACACCAACTCGCTGTGGTACGGATATAAGTGGAAGCACAGAGAGGGACCTGCTCTCTGTACTTGACTCAGGGCTGTGGTATGTCCGTCCATGTCCACACATACCTCTGCTCCTCTCATCTCTAAATGATTGATTTTACTCAACTAAATCACAGATGGAAAACCGATTTGCTGGTAGAATTTTTTTTTAAAAATCCTAACCAGTTAGTTTCAACAGTTCAAGTTTCAGAAAAATATTTTTTCATTAACTTTATACAGAAGGAAAGTAAAGAATGTTTATTCAGAATCTTATCATGTCATCTTTGCCCAAAAGGTTTTTTTCAGTCACGGTCTACCTTTGAGGCGTGACTAGATTTAAAAAAAATATTTAGAGATACAGCGCAGAAACAGGCCCTTCGGCCCACCGGGTCCACGCTGCCCAGCGATCCCCGCACACTAACACTATCCTACACCCACTAGGGACAATTGTTTTTTTACATTTGCCCAGCCAATTAACCTACATACCTGTACGTCTTTGGAGTGTGGGAGGAAACCGAAGATCTCGGAGAAAACCCACGCAGGTCACGGGGAGAAAGTACAAACTCCGTACGGACGGCGCCCGTAGTCAGGATCGAACCCGAGTCTCCGGCTCTGCATTCGCTGTAAGGCAACAACTCTACCGCTGCGCCACCGTGCCACTCAATTACATTGAGATCAGCACACACAGAAGCGTTTTCTACATGACAAACTCCAAGCTTCAAATGTGCGTGAGATAACCAGTCTAAATACAATAATGCAAACAAATTTCAGCATAAAATAAAATTCCTGGCTCTTCATTAAACAGTGCCTCAAATTTCACCTGAAAATCCTTGCCATTCATCCGACGGTTGTGCTGAGATTTTGGACACCAAAGCATCAAATTTTTCAGGCTTGGTGAACAACCTCTGGTGTCAATGATTGGCTTGCAGACATCATGGGTCACTCACTAAGTGACTATTATCGGAATAAAGCACATTGGAATCCAGTGAGAAGCTTAGCAGTGATTGGGAAGTTACAGAAGAGGCTGATCATGGAGTAAATCAGCATGCAATCCTGAACTTTGTGGAGCTCAGTAATTCAAGCAGTGGCCTCAAAGTACAGGGTGAGTGCAGTTTCAATGATGAAAGGACTCCTCATCGGGGATATTTAAAGAATCGTATTTAAAGGAATGAAGTAGATTGCAAAAAGTTGTGAATACTGCCCAGTCCATCATGGGTACAGACCTCCTACCATCAAAGGGGTCTACAGGAGTCGCTACCTCAAAACACCAGCTGGCATCATCAGAGACTCACACCACCCTCTCATTTCAGTCCAGCCACCGGGATGATGGTATGAGAACCTGAAAACTACAATGTCCAGGTTAGTTTTTTTATGCTGAACTTGTTTATTGTTGATTATTATGGTGTTTATAGGGTACGATGTTTGTATATTTGTTGTGCTCCTGCAAGTAAGAATTTCATTGTTCCATTTTGGGACATATGACAATGAAGCACTCTTGACTCTTGATTAGTTGCTGTTGCATTAATCAAGTTAATCAAGGCGGCACGGTGGCGCAGCGGTAGAGTTGCTGCCTTACAGCGAATGCAGAGCTGGAGACTCAGGTTTGATCCTGACTACGGGCGCCGTCTGTACGGAGTTTGTACGTTCTCCCCGTGACCTGCGTGGGTTTTCTCCGAGATCTTCGGTTTCCTCCCACACTCCAAGGACGTACAGGTATGTAGCTTAATTGGCTGGGCAAATGTAAAAATTGTCCCTAGTGGGTGTAGGATAGTGTTAGTGTGTGGGGATCGCTGAGCTGTGCGGACCCGGTGAGCCGAAGGGCCTGTTTCTGCGCTGTATCTCTAAATCTAAATCTAAAATCTAAAGTCTTGATCAGTTGATGTTGCGTAATTTTTATTCCAACTTTACAAGCGTGTAATGATTTGTTTAGTGAAAAACATACCCTTAAGATCTCCTAAAATTTCTCCCCTCTTGCCATAAACCCATGCCCTCTAGTTCTCGCCTCCCACACTCTGTGAAAAAGATTCTGACCATTCGTTTGGGAAGGAACTGCAGATGCTGGTTTAAACCAAAGATAGACATAAAATGCTGGAGTAAATCAGCGGGACAGACAGCATCTCTGGAGAGAAGGAATGGATGACTGAGGTCTGAAGAAGGGTCCTGACCCAAAACATCACCCATTCCTTCTCTCCGGGGATGCTGCTTGTCCCGCTGTGTTACTCCAACATTTTGGGTCTATCTTCTGACCATCCATCCTATCTATGTCCCTCATCATGTTCTGACTTCTACAAGGCCATCCCGAGCCTCCTATGGTTCAGTGAGATTATGCCCAGCCTATCCACCTCCTCGTAACTACATCCCTCCATCCCTGGCAACATTTCGTTGAATCTCTTCTTCGCTCTATTTATTGCTGACACATCCTTCCTGTAGCATGGTGACCAGAAATATATACAATACTCTGCATGCAATCTAATCGATATTTGTAACATCTGCAATATAACATCCAAAATCTTATACTAAATACCTTGACCTATAATGGCAAGCACACCAAATAACCTTTACACTATCCCATCTAGCCATGTTGCTATTTCCAGGGAGCTATGATCTCTCTGTGCATCAACGCTCCAAGGCTACCTGCCTACATGTTGTGACTGAATTTGACTCCCCATGTACATTACCTCTCACTTGTCCGAATTAAATTCCATCTGCCACCGCTCTGCTCAACTATACAGCTGATCCATGGCCCGTTGTATCGTTAAACAAACCTTTTCATTATCTATGACTCTACCAATTTATTTATCGCTACAAACTTGCTAACCACACCACCTATATTCTCATCCATCATTTACATATATTACAACCAACAATTGTCCAGGCGCTAATCCCTGCAGTCCACCAAATAATCGATTCAGAGTCAGAGAAGCACCCATCACTGCTTCATATCACCAGCTACTTTTGGATGCAGTTCACCAACATGCCACTGATCGCTTGTGCCTTATGCTTCGGGACCAGCTGAGCATGCAGCATTTTGTCAAAACTCTTACTAATGTCTATATTTATAATATCTACTACCCTGCTTCCATCAGTCTTCTTAGCAATCGCCTCACAATATTCATTCAGGTTTGTGAGACATGATTTCCCCTGCACAAAACTGTGCTGACTCCACCTAATCAGTCCCTGCCTTTCAAAGTGAACATAAATCCTTGTGCAGAGACTGTCACACAGAAACCACATTGTAACGCCAACACTGATGATCCAGTTCAGCCGCCCCATGCCTGTAATAATGCAGCATAGCACAATATTGAATTGTTGCCTAAGGCTATTTGAGGCTTAAACCCACAGACATGTGCTCAGTAAAAGTAATCAAAATCAGCAGCCCATACGTGGGCCAAAAATGAATGAGCAGGTAGATGAATTGTAGGTTGTATTGAACACAGCAATCCGAAGTTCAAGTTCATGAATGACCTAGAGATTGTTCTAGTTCCCATCTGCACGACTGTTATGTGAATACATCATTGGGCCAACTCCTCAACATTGCCTTCTGATCAGTGTCCCTTCCATTAGGGGAATTACTATTTTGGCAAAGATAACAGGCAGCAGACAATTGTGTAACTGAATTCCTGCAGTAAGCAGTGTGCTTCAGAGAGAGTGAGTAAGATGAGAGGGGAAACCATAAAAGTAAAGTCCATGGTAAAACACAAAGCAATCAATCAGTAACTCTGATTGACAGATAAACGCAAGAAAAACACCGATGATTGAAATCTATTAAAACGGCAATTGAACAGTTTGAACTGAGATATTAAATTAATCATTGCTGACAACAAAAAAAAGGAATGGTTCACAACTGACTGTCCCATTTAAACCTCATCTAATGGACTGATTGTTAAATGATGACATAAGAGGTATGTGGAGAAAGTGCTCTGAGTCGAGCTGTTAAGCTGCCGTTCCATACTATGGATACATTCCAAACTGGAGCTGGCTCAGGATTACATGTAACTCAAGCTGATGTTGACATAGACTTAAAACCCCAGGAATGAACAATAGGCCACTGGTGCAAATATACGGAACTTGAGAAACTAAATATTCTAACACACACCTTCACCATTCACTGGTGTCAGGGAACACTTCCAACTTATAAATATCTGTTGCACTTGAAATATAAAATACGACTAACAGCTCACAGCTATTTTTTATCCATCTTGATAAGAAGCTCCTTACATTGCTTTTGACTGTCCTGGCCAAAGTATCAATGGTTTCAGTTGAACTGCCGAAAAGCTATAAGCAGTGCAGGAGCAATTGACATTGTTCAATATTGCAAACATGCAACAGAAATGTACAAGTTGCTGTGAAGGTTAAAAAAAGACTTTTCTGATGGTTTACAAGAGGCAGGTTTTTGATCACAATACAGTGCCCTCCATAATGTTTGGGACAAAGACCCATCATTTATTTATTTGTCTCTGTACTCCACAATTTGAGATTTGTATTAGAAAAAAAATCACATGGTTAAAGTGCACATTGTCAGATTTTAATAAAGGCCATTTTTATACATTTCGGTTTCACTATGTAGAAATTACAGCTGTGTTTATACATAGTCCCCCCATTTCCAGGCACCATAATGTTTGGGACACAACAATGTCATGTAAATGAAAGCAGTCATTATAGTATTTTGTTGCATCTCCTTTGCATCCAATGACAGCTTGAAGTCTGCGATTCATGGACATCCCCAGTTGCTGGGTGTCTTCTCTGGTGATGCTCTGCCAGGCCTGTATTGCAGCCAACTTTAGCTTATCCCCTTCAGTTTTCTCTTCAGCATATAAAAGGCATGCTCAATTGGGTTCAGATTGGATGATTGACTTGGCCACTCAAGAATTGACACTTTTTTAGCTTTGAAAAACTCCTTTGTTGCTTTAGCAGTATGTTTGGGGATCATTGGCTTGCTGTAAAATGAACCGCTGGCCAATGCATTTGGAGGCATTTGTTTGAACTTGAACAGATACACTTCAGAATTCATCATGATACTACCATCAGTAGTTGTATCCATCAATGAAGATAAGTGAGCCAGTACCTTCAGCAGCCATACATGCCCAGCCCATAACACCCCTACCACCATGTTTCACAGATGAGGTGGTATGCTTAGGATCTTGGGCAGTTCCTTCACTCCTCCATAATTTTCTCTTGCCATCACTCTGATATAAGTTAATCTTCATCTCATCTGTCCCCAAGACCTTTTTCCAGAATTGTGATTGCTCTTTTAAGTACTTCTTGGCAAACTGTAACCTGGCCATCCTATTTTTGCGGCTAACCAGTGGTTTGCATCTTGCACTGTAGCCTCTGTATTTCTGTTCATGAAGTCTTCTGTGAACAGTGGTCATTGACAAATCCACACCTGATTCCTGAAGATTGTTTCTGATCTGTCGGACAGGTGTTTGAAGATTTTTCTTTATGAGAGAATTCTTCTGTGATCAGCTGTGGAGGTCTTTGGCCTGTCAGCCCCTTTGCGAATAGTAAGCTCAACAGTGCTCTCTTTCTTCTTAATGATGTTCCAAACAGTTGATTTTGGTAAGCCTGAGGTTTGGCTGATGTCTCTAACAGTTTTATTCTTGTTTTTCAGTCTCATAATGGCTTCTTTGACTTTCATTGGCACAACTTTGGTCCTCATGTTGATAAACAGCAATAAAAGTTCCCAAAGGTGATGGAAAGACTGGAGGAAAGACTAAGTGCTGAGAGCACTCTTATACCTGCATTAATGAGGCAATTAAACACACCCGAGCAATTACAAACACCTGTGAAGCCATGTGTCCCAAACATTATGGTGCCCTGAAATGGGGGGACCATGTATAAAAACAGCTGTAATTTCTACATGGTGAAACCAAAATGTATAAAAATGGTCTTCAATAAAATCTGACAATGTGCACTTTAACCACATGTGATTTTTTTTCTATTACAAATCTCGAATTGTGGCGTACAGAGGCAAATAAATAAATGATGGTTCTTTGTCCCAAACATTATGGAGGGCACTGTATTCGATGAAGCTGCCCTTTCAGAGTTGAGGTTACTAAAACCTTAGGGAGAGAGTAAAAACCTTATTTTTATTGTATTCAGAATAAAGTGACTGGAGCAGAAATATTCACTGGGCACTTCCTCAACACACAGCTGTGAACTTAAGAGGTTTCCTGGTCCAATACACAGCCTTCAAAATTATACATAGGCATTTGAAAAAAATTGCATTTGGGAAGTTTTTGATGTTGCACTTAATAATTTATACTCTTGTCAGAAATATTCCTGCAGGTTTGATGATTTGACATCCGACCATATGAAATGTTACCAAGAGATCAGCAGTGCCAGTGCCAGATATCCAGAATGCCTTGCATTATTTATGTATGCTCAGTGAATTCTTAATCAATGGCCAAGTACACAGACTGAGACACAAGACACTAAGAGTGCAAGCAAAGTGTGCCTAAATTATTCACGTGATGTTCACTGACTAACTCTAGAATTGTCCCTATACAGAAGCTCCCCGACTGATGTAAGGGTTGCATTCTGTAGACCCTTGCATAAGTTAAATGTTATGCAAGTCAGAAACGGAAGTGCTACTGAGCATGTGACGCGGAGGCCACGCGCGAGCTTCCACGAGAACAGCTGAATGGCTCGCGGAAATAGCTGCATGAGTCAGCAGTAGCACACTGCTACTGAGACTATCGAGATGCTCAGCTCGGAAATAAAGCATTGGGCTTAAGGAATTCCTTACCTAAATGCAAGTTTACATAAGTCACCTATTATGGAAGCTGGGGACTGCCAATATGTCTGAAGTCTGGAGAACTCCTCATTACATAACACAGCCCTTAATGGAATAACAGCCATAAACTCCCTTTTTATAAAATAACCAGACAAATTTAATAGATTTCAAAATGTTATCAATTCAGTAAGTCATAGGTGTCTGCACTCTCCCGGATACCTTCCACTAGCAGTAAATAACCTATATTTACTGTATTACTATATTAACCTATATGTACTTTTCTGAGTTTGTTACCATCTGTCATATGGCAATTCATAGAAATGTTCTCTTGCACTAATTTGCAGATATCCCTCCCACTCATCTCCAAGCTGCCAGGAGATCACAGTGTTTGATATCGATCACACAATTTGAACCTCCTCTCAGGCAGTAACTAAAAAAAACAAGGTGCTGCAAGTGCGTACTAAATAAAACTGCTTTATTTCCATGTTGCGCATCTCTGTAGCAGTGTACTACTGCCATCACATGCGGCCACTTTCTGTCTTCTGAAATAAAACAGAAGATGCATGAAATACTCAGCCAATGGTGCATCACCTTTGGAAAGACATAATGATTTGTGCCAAAGCCCATTTGTCAGAGCAGTTAAGAAATGTTAACTGTTCTCTTTCCACAGATGCTGCCTGATCAGCAGAGTGTTTCAGGCAATGTGTTTATATTTCTCAGTCCTTGTAGCTTATGTTATTTGAACTCCCTTTCTTCCATCTTTCATTCCAGCTGAATGAGACACAACCATATCCAGAGTCTCCTGTGCATCAGCATTTCTGCCGAAATATAATCCAGTTCTAGGGAGTTGCACCGTTCTATCGTTTGCAAGTTAGGCTACAAACTGATATTCCATTGTAATTTGTTTCACAGTGTGGCCAGCACTGGATAAACATGAGCCCTTTGGTTACTTATCTTCTCACAGAAATAACAACATGGTCACCTCCAATTAATATCAGCTCCTTTGGCGGCGCTCTTTATTCTGCTGCTTAACTACCTCCATAGCTATCAGTAATGGGAGAGTACAAAGATAAATAGGATTCAGTGGAGAAAGCAGCTAAATCAGGATTAACAACCAATAGCTCCAGAGCCACATCTGGCTCTTTAACAGCTCTTGCCCAGATCGTGTCTCTGCGATGCTGAAATAGTTATATACCCAGTAGCAGTCTGGCACACAGTATTAATGTACACTACTTTATGCATCTTAAGTGGTGAAGCTGTTTCATGTTCTTCAAGGTTATGAGGTTCTGACACAATCTGCTGGAGTTTATGATTCTGGGGTGCTGCAGAAGCCTGTGGGGCCTTCCTGAGGTGTTGAATTCTTTTGATGTGCTATATATGTCAGAGGTGGTGTATTTATTTAGGCTTAATTATAGATATGAGGTTCCATAAACGTTGGTGTTTTATGGGTCTGAGGAGCTGAATTAGTTCAAGGTGTTTTAAGAGTCTAGTGCACTGAATTAACGAAGTCTAAGAAGCTTCATTAGATGTAATTGTTTTATGCTTAAGCTGGTTTCAGGTTCTGTAATAACTTGAAATACTTTCTGAATCCACGGCGATGTATTTCTTAATAGCTTTGAGAGCATAGAAGCACAACTTTCAGCTCAGCATGTCAATGTTGGCTATCAAGTACCCATCTATACTATTCCCATCTTCTGGGACTTGGTCTGTAGCTTTCTATGCCTATGCAGTCTTGAGATATTGAAGATCTGATCAATTGAATTTGAGGTACTTTGTGCTTTTGAGATTATGCAAATTGTTCTCTTGAAACAGATTCCATCCCTAGCACTCTAGATACTTTTTAAAATGTTGTGATTGTCCCCATTTCGAACACCCCATTGTGGCAGGCAGCATGCTCCAGATTTAAACCACTCTTTGTGTGAAAGCAATTCATCCTTAGATCCCCGCTACGCCACTTGCCCATTAGCCTGGACCTATATGCCACAGTTATAGAATCTCTACTGTGGTGTACAGTTTCTTACTTTCCAATCTCTGGATTTGTATGCCTCCATCAGGTCCCACACATCTTCTCCTGCGCTGTTAATATTTTAAAATTCAACAACACATAGAAGTCAGGGAAATTTATTGTGACTATCCCATAACACAAAAAGCCTCTAAATCCACCCCCAATACTTCCTTCAAGATTCTTTCTCGGAGTTTATTTCATATGTTGATTGATCACATCCAAAATGCTTTGATAAAATCACCTCTCAATTGCATCTGTTCCAGACTAAAAAACCTAATTTATTTAGTTTTGATTATAAGAACAAGTTTATTTGCATTCACGAGACCCTGCATAAACCTTTTTAGTTTTTGGATCGATAAAAAAATGTGTAATTCCATCCATTGCAATTAGTTTTCCTAGGCTTAAACATTCCACACAGAAAAATCCCCACGACCTTTCTTCCACTCAAAGGTATTATTAAAGTTTTAAAAGTTATTTCTATTTTTCAGTCTGAAGACCTATTCCCCACTTTCCAGCTACGAGACCCCCAGGCTCTGCACAGTTTTTGGCTGCTACTGTATTTATCTTCCCTGGCTCCTCATACAAAGCCTTCTTGTTCTTTCCTACCAAATTGATAACTCCTTTATAAATTTTACTTTTTAGACACAGACATGGGTCTATTTTTCTTGCTGTAAATCCTTTGAATTGCTTGCGATCACACGGTATAGGTAAAAGTTCATTATCAACATAGTAACAGGGTCTGTAATCTGAATGTGACTGATGGTACTCCAATGATAGCTGCACTACATGTGGTCCACCCATTGGTGGAGTCTTGCAGGAATCCTATATTATGACACTTGCTACCATTTAACATTTTCTATGGATTGAAGTAAGATAAATCTTAAGTTTGCTGTTGACACAACGATCTGTGTGGAATTTAAATGAGAAAATAGGCTTTGGCTGCCTTATTGACAAATGGACACAAAATGCTGGAGTAACTCAGCGAGACAGGCAGCATCTCTGGAGAGAAGGAATGAGTGACGTTTCAGGTCGAAACCTTTCTTCAAACTAGAATCAGGGGAAAGGGAAACGGGAGATACAGACAGTGATGTAGAGAGATAAAGAACACATTCATGAAAGATATGCAAAAAGGTAATGATGATAAAGGAAACAGGTCATTGGTAGCTGTTTGCCATGTGAGAACAAGAAGCTGGTGTGATTTGGGTGGGGGAGGGATGGAGAGAGAAGGAATGCAAGGTGTACTTGAAGTTAGAGAAATCAATATTCATACCACTGGGCTGTAGCTGCCCAAGCGAAGTATGAGATGTATTCCTCCAATTTGTGTTTAGCCTCACTCTGACAATGGAGGAGGCCCAGGACAGAAAAGTCAGTGTGAGAATGGGAAAGTGAATTAAAGTGTTTGGCAACCGGGTGATCAGGTAGGTCCAGGCGGGCTGAATGAAGGTGTTCAGTGAAAGAATTGCCCAGTCTATGTTTGGCCTCGCCAGTGTATAAGAGTCCACATCTTGAACAACGGATACAGTAGGTGAGGCTGGAGGAGGTGCAAGTGAAACTCTGCCTAACCTGAAAGGACTGTCATGGACCGAGTCAAGGAAGGAGATATCGGGACATGTGTTGCATCTACGGCAGATGCAGGGGAAGGTACCTGGGGAGGAGAAATCTTCCCATCTCCACCCCTTTCCGCTTCCGCAGAGACCATTCCCTCTGCAACTCCCTGATTGACTCATCCATTCCCATCCAAACCAACCCCTTCCTACACATTGGACAAATGGATTTGTGTATATCCAATACTCCTGAAAGTAATGCTTTCATGCCAGAATAGATTTAGAACTGCTGGAGTAACCGCAGGACAGGCAGCATCTCTAGAGAGAAGGAATGTAGACAAGATTTAGAAATTCAAGGCTGCAAATTACAAGAAAGGTCTGAGGACAGTACCCAAGTACCACAGGCTGCAAAATTACAAAAAGGTCTGACCAATGTGTCCAAAATATTGAAAATTATAACCAGTGCTGCAAGCTGCAGAGAAAGAGATTACTATATTACATGGTTAGCTGCACAAACGTGACATTATAAATCTGTCACTTGTGCTTTTCACAAGGTACAGCTGCATTTAGAATGCTATGCCTGTTCTCCTTGGAGAGGAGGGCCCCGGAGAAGGCAAACAGAATGCCACCAAAAGGACCTTTAGAACCACAGAAGTTTGCAGATCATCATGGTATTGGTTTAGCAATGTCACATGTACTCAGATAGAGTTTAAAAAAAGGGTTTTGCAGTCAAATCATATTGTTTATGAGCGCAACAAGTACTGTAAAAAAGAAAATAAACAGACTACAGAATGTAATATTAGAGCTACGGAGAAAGTGCAGCTAAAGAAAGTGCAAAGCTGCAACAGGGAAATTGGAAGATTGTGAATTCACCCCTAGTATATGTTAGTTCAAGAGTCTGACAACAACAGGACAGAAGCTGTTCTTGAATCTGGTCTCATATCTATGCCAGTTCCTTGCTAAAGCAATGCAAACCAATTTCCATGGGCCTGTACATCAGACATGGGCTTAGATAATTTTCTACCTCAATTGTCTATGCTATTTTCTTGTAAAATAGCTCAACCATTTACTGTGTCATATCATTCCATGCCATCAAGTACCATTGTTAATGCTCCACTTTACCTAGTGCTAAATGTAAATTAATTCCAAAAAAAATCTAAACCTTTTAACCGCCTGTGCAGTAGTCATCCCATAATTTCACCTCTCTTCATACTTCGTTTCACATTCACCTGTATGCTTCCAGCAGGTTTAATGGACCAATATAAAAGAATGTCAGTTACATGCAATAATTTAAAAGAAGCCTATGCAATATTTGCTTTAATTAATCGTTAATTCCTTATTGTCATTATACTCTACCCCCACATTCATAAATTGTATCTGCTCAATCAAATGGAGCTTTTCTTTCTGAAAACGTGTAGATTGAGGGGATAAGAATTAATTCACAAAAATGATGAAAGGAATAGATTTTATTTGAATTAATAGGACTATTTAAGGAGGGGAGACATAAAAGATCAAGTTAGATTAGATGCCAGAAAGTATTTTCTTTGCAGTCTATCACCACCATCAAATTTTTGATGATTATCAAAACATGTGGTGAATACAGATTTGTGGTAGATTTCTAAAAGGGATCTGAAAAAACTTCTGACACTCAAAGCCATGGTGAATTATAAGACGTAATGGAGAATTAGATGAAATTTAGTTGATTGTGTCGTTTGCTGTCTGAAACCTGTTTCTTCGGCTGCAGAGATTTGAACTTATTTCCTATTGGTTATTCCCTAAACTGGTCTGCATTTTGTCCCTTTTATCACAATCTCATCAGAGAGGAAAGAAAAAGTTGGGATGCCAGAGGTCAATTTAGTAAAGAATTAAGGAAGGTCCCTGCAGGGCAGCTCAGTGCTAAATATAGCCTACATGATGTCTGCCTCAGACAGAGTGCGTAGAGCAGTCACCATTCCTTTCTAATGTTAGAACTGATTTATCTGTACCAGGATTAAAAACTATCCATGGGGGTCTCAGTTTCAAACAAATAGATCAGATATCATTATCTTTAGACTGTTCCTCCCATGATCAACCCCTTTCTTCTCCTGAAGTTCTGACATCCTTGGAGTGTAAGTATGCAACCCACATTTCCTTTGACTTTTTCAACCAAATGTGCATTCTTCATGTGTGATCAGTAATCGTCAGCTAGCTGTTCAACTGATGAGGCCATCAATGTTGATGCCAATCAGGGGCATTTCCTTTGGCTTTTTCATCCAAGTGTACAATCTTCACGTGCAATCAGTAATTTCCAACTAGTTGTTCAGCCAATGAGGCCGTCAAAATTGATGCCCATCGGGGGCAGAAACCCGAACAAATGTACTTAAGCCCATTTTTTGAGCATGCTGAATTTTAGCAGCCCTGAATTGCAAGTTTAGCTAACCGCATATAACACTCACTGAACATAAAGTTTTCCACCACATTGAACAATGCATTCAATCCCTGAGGCACAAGGAAAGATTGATGAATATTGGTTATTACAAAAATCTTACCACAATGCTGGAGAGAATCCTAGATTATTTGCTAAATTATCATATACTCCAATAATGAAGACTTTGTCTGCATTTTTGTCTCACTGAGTGGCTTCTCCAGTTACTACCTCAAAGGGTTAAGGTTCAATGCCCCCTTAGTCCTCGATTTTTTCCATATATCATTAAAGCTCAGTTCCAGGCTTTGGTTCATTAAGCACACTTAAATGTTAATGTAAAAGCTCTAGACGGTGTAGTGGCAACATCCGCCACTTATACAACCACTGGCATGCAAGTGAAAGGCCATTAATCAAAATACTATAGCCAGAACTAACCAAAATTAATGCAATCCACTTCGCTGAAACTATTATCTAGTTTCAAGCCATTGCATTGGAAGCTCACATGGCAGTAAATTCTATGGCCAGCAATATCTTGAAACTTACACCAGATCATGATTATTTTCCAATATTATTGAAGTTATTTTTAAACATACCCATATGTTTCATTCCGGACTTTTCGTATTTTAAGCCATTTTAATCAAACTTATAAGCAAATTCCTGCTAATTTTGCAGACAACAGTTTTGATTTTTACCAAGGACCTTAGAGCCTCAATGTAATATGTTATAATGACATATTATAAGGGGATACAAACTGGAGCTTCTTTAAGGCCCCCTGAGATATAAAGATGTGAATGTTCTCATAGGGCAGGCCAAAACCACAAGACAAAAATCTCCACCCAACATCACATCCTATGTGATGGCAGGAAAATATTAATGAGATGAATAAAATCAAGATTCTACTAAAAATATTTCTGATTTTTAATGAAAAAAACATTTTTTAAAACACATTTTTCAGTCAGGCTCTTTTCAAGGAATGGAGCAATGATCTTTATGATGTCAATCCAATACTTTTCAGGGTGCAAGATTCCATCCTGCCTGCTTTGGTTTTCTTGATTTCTCAGAAAGCGAATTGAAAGGAATGCTAACTCGAGGCAGTTTTATTTCTTCCTATAGACAAGTGCCCAAGCTGCACTTAGTAGAAATAAGAAACTCAGTGAAAGGTTCCCTCAGGCAAAATGCTAGTTGATATTGTGACCATCAACCAAAAGCTAAGTGGTGAAAAACACTGCAACGGATTGTTGGAACTTTTGGCTCAAGTATTGTCAGATCAAGCCTTGGTCTTTACGTTCAAGCAAGCTTGACTGTGTTCAATTTGTGAAGTTTTGCCCAAAACATTAGCTAAGTAATTGTGACTCACTGGGTTGGGACAGTTAATAAGCGTAACTCTTCAGGCCTCTTGGTGAACGAGGGAGGTCAGAAACTGAGGGAGATTAAGGGCAGTGCACTCATGTAGCAAACAGTAGTCCTAATCAAAATAGAACAAATGCAACATAAAACTCAATTGAATTTATTTTATAATGCAGTAACTATAACATTCTCCTCAGTGCATTCAAAAGTCCAGTCTTTCATATGCTTACTTATTTTTTTCTTTATCTTTCCTTTTTGGGCAGCATTTAAGATTCTTATTATATTACTTTGAATGAACCTATATTAGATCAGTGCACACAGGAAGACAAAAAAAAATTTAGAAAGGAGATTAGATTATTTAGCCCCTTAAGCCTGTTGTACCATTTAATGAGACCATGGTTGTTCAGTGATCTAATTTCTTTTACCTGCGGTAACCCAATATCCCTCAATCACCTATGGTTAATAAAAATCTCCCGACCCCAGATTTAAAAATAACAATTGATCAGGCATTGTTTGGTCTTCGTGGGAAAAAAAGTTTCAAATTCCCAACATAAGTATGTCAAAAAACATGACTAATATGATTTAAAAATATATTGTCAGGACAATTATATTTTCAATATGTAAACAATTTCTTGTTGCAACTATCCGGAATTGTTATCTTCATTTTAATAGAGGAAAAACAACTTTGTTGTGCTCAAATTTTTAATGTACTTTATAGTTACACATACCTAGGCATTTAAGGGGAACATTGAAACCAATGAAAAATAGGGCATCTGCAAGGCCATAAAATCACACAAAATGAAGAAGAAACAACAATCAGACCCATCAAATCTGCTCTGCTATTTAAAAGAGAGATAATCCTGGCCTCACCATATCAGGGATATCCCCTATCCATCTCTTTCCGACCCGTCCTTGTAGCTTGATACCAACCTATTTTCTCTTCTGGCAGGTAGCATCTGGGGAGGGAACGAACAGTCCAATTCCATCCAATGATGCTGCCTTATCCACTGAGTTCCTCCAGCATTTCATGTTTTGCTCAAGATTCAAGCACCTGCAATTCTTGTATCTCTATTTTCTTTTCTTCTCGCTTCTTGTGAAAAGACGTTGACCTGCAATGTTAGCTCTTTTTCTATTTCCACAGATGTTGTTTGAAAATTGAAATATTGTTTAAATGAGAAGAAATTAGTGGCTCTAACATCCAACATCATGAAGTGCTTTGCGAGGCTGGTCATGGCATGTAACAACTCCAGCATTCAAGACAGCCTTAATTCATTGCAATTCACCTACTGCCTCAACAGATCCACAGCAGGTGGTATCTGACTGGTCCTACACTCATCCCAGGAACATTGGATAACAAGGACACCTAAATCAGACTCCTATTTATTGACTATAGCTTTTTTCCACGAGTGATAGTTCTACTCAATAACCAAAGTCTGTAGTCTCTTTTTTGCTCTGATTTATTTTCACCCACATGTTTAGACCGTAATGGTGTATCCTTATTGTTTTGATGTATTTATGCTTTATTCTTAATTGTTAACTGTATGTTTGTGTTGTCATTTGTGAGCGGAGCACCAAGGCACATTCCTTGTATATGCATACTTGGCCAATAAACTTATTCATTCATTCATTCATTCATAGCTCCACCATCAACATCATAATTCCAAACAATTTCACCTACAATCTCCTGGACCTAGGATTCAGCACCTCCTTCTCCAACTGGATCGTTGACATCCTGACCAATAAACTGGAAGCAGTAGGGATAAACAACAAAATATCCATTGTGACACAAAGTTCCATTCTCAGCCCCTTACTGTACTCATTATACATTAATGACCAAATCCTACTCTATGTCCATTTACAAGTTTGCAGATGACACCACTGGACTAGTGGCTAGATCTCAAACAACGATGAGACCATGAACAGGAAGAAGATAAAGAGCTAACTAACATGGTGTCAAAACAACCTTTCCCTCAATGTCAGCAAAATGAAGGAGCTGCTCATTGACATGAGGAAGCGAGGTGGTGTACTGCTGAAATGAAGATGGTCAAGACCTTCAAGTTCCTAGCATAAATATCACCAACAATTTGTCCTGGACCAACTATATTAATGCTACAGCCAAGAAAGCACACCAATGCCTCTTCTTCCTCAGAAGATAAGGAAATTTGGCAAGTTTCCAATGACACTTACCAATTTCCACCCATACACCGTGAAAAGCAACCTTAATAGGATGCATCATAATTTGGCTTTGCAACAGCTCAGCCCAAGACCACAAGAAATTGCATTGATTCATGGTTGCAATGCAGCCCACCATGCAATACCAGCGTCCCCAACCCACCAGATTCAAGAGCAGCTGCTGCCCTGCTGTTATCAGACTCTTGAATGCACCTCTCATAAACTAAGGCTATATTCCTGATCTCCCAATCTACATCATTGTTTTTCTTGCTTTTTCAAAAATGTGCACTGTCTCTGTAGCTTTGTAGATCTTTCTATGTAGCTGTGATCTATAATCTGCACTTTGTTTCTTTTCTCTGTTTGCCTGTACCTGTTGTACACGTGCATGGTTTAATTGTGCTCATGTATGATAAGATTTATCTGTAACTGCAGTATGTTCTGCATGATTTGAATGTAATCATGTATGGCTGTTTTACTTGGATAGCATGCAGAACACTATCTCGGCACACTTTACAATAACAAATCAATATATACAAAATGTTGTTGTAAAATGGAATCAGAAACACAAAGAATTAACATTGAAGTACCAAAGCTATTCAGAAGACAAGTGATATGTTATTCTTTAATAGAGACGGATTCCCATACATATAAATGCCTAACTGCAATTGTAAAGGGTCTTACTGAGAATGCTCCTGGAGTATTGGATGCAGTATTGGTGTCTTTAATGAAGTAATATTCATGCCTTAGTCGTTTCACTTGACTTATTTCCAGGTTGAGGTTATTAATCCATGAGGAGACACTAAATACACTATTTCTTGTAGTTTGGTTGAATTGGCGATGACCTGATTGAAACATATAAAAGGAATGTTACAGACTTATGGCAGGAATATCTTTTCCCCAGCTAGGAAGTTTGAACTGCAGGCACAAATAGTATAGAGATGAGGAGAAATCTCCTTACTGAAGAAAGTTGCGATCCTTAGCAATTCTTAAAAATCAGAGACCATGGTTACGTGGTTATGAGATGGAGCGATTTTTCAATAATGAAAAAAAATCAAGGGATATGGGATGGCATTGAAGGTGTCGCTGGAGTCAACAATCAGTCACTCTGAATGAGTGGCAGAGCAATCTTAAAAAGCTCATTTAATACTAATGCATCCATTTCTTGGGTTGTTATTGGTCTCCGTGAATAAGTAATGCACAATTAAATCCTTTAAATGGCAACTCATGAGCAAACCACCACTTTTTCCTGTTTTTTTGTCCAATACAACATGACTACATAACAGCAGCAGAAATACAGTAAACTGATAAAGGACACAGTCACAATCCAACCTATTATTACATCAGTCTTTTTTTTAAACAGATGCAGATGTGATTAGCTGATTAGTGTAAACCTTTTGGATGAAGAAATGGGGAGCAATGCCCAATCTATGATTGAAAATGAAAGTCACAGACCAGATGACGTACTTAGGGTTAAATCACATGTACCATTCTGCATCATTAACAGGCAATAAAGTTGTAAACTGGCTTAAACTACTGCTCAATTAGCAGCAGTTCGAGGCATTTAACACCATAATCCATTTTAAACAACGCTGACAAGAAATTCCAGCAACAGAGAGGATGGTTGTAAATACAATGGGGTGGAATCACTCCACTACAGTTTAATTCTCCTGTTTCATATCAGATTTTGCCCATAGAGGCATTGGCAAAGAAATATTAGCATTTGTGAAGGAAATATTATTAAATAATATTTAGAGCCCAACATTACTTAGTCTGTTTCCATCACCATTCAGTTGCTCTGAAGTATTAGCAGATGTGTATAAAGGACTTTAGGCACCATTAAAGCATGGTGCCTTGATTGATTGAAAGATATAACATGAAAACAGCCCTTTGGCCCTCTGATTCCACACTGATCATTGATAGTTCACCTGTTCACTGGTAGTTTTGCTTTAAATTAGGCTCTGTCCCTTGGGGGGGGGGGGGGGGGGGGAGAATTGATGGCAATATGGAGAAAATAAAATTGGATTAGATTAGTGTAAATGAGTGGTTGATGGTTGACGTGGACTTGGTCGACAAAAGGCCCTGTTCCTTTCCTGTCTCCCTGTAAAGAAAGGGAAATTAATGGAAAAATACTTCCAAAATTAAAAATGCTTATATCTCAATTTGTCAGAATTTGGTCTTAAATCATCGCTGTTATGTACGTATTTCTGATTAAAATTTGAAGGAGTGAATCCACTCGTGTCTCCTCAGCAATGTCCATGGGGTAATCCACTGTAACTAACCTATGTTCTTAGATAGCTTTATTTCATGACACTTTTGATAGGATCCCCAGCAGTCAATCATTACCTAATTCAAGAACACAGAACAAACATTTAAAATGTTCTACAAATTGAAGAAGGAATTCTCCTAGAAAGATAAAATAATATATGCAGATTTAACTTAATTCAAAAAACCTACACATGCACAGATATAGCACTGAAGATCTGGCAAAATATCACAATCTTATTTTCTGCTTTCCCCCTCATGTTATATTCAGATGCTTAATACTGATAGGATTCAACATATCAGCATCTGAACAAAATCAATTATAGAAATTTCCACCATATTCAGTGGCAGCATAAGAAAAACATTTTGGACTTTTTTTTCCTTCTGAGAATAATACATTTTTAGACTAGTCACATTGCAGGTGGGAAGAAAAAAATATTTGGAGCCAGCATAACACGATTAACATGATAGTAACTACATGCATAATAGATTTGCCAAATGACAGTTAGTTGCATCTGTAGAGTACTGATACCAGCTTACATGACATGGTGAGAGTATTAAAGTTTAATATCCTCCATTAAGTCTAAACTTTAAAAAAAACTTTCTAACCTCACTTCAGCAATTTTTTGACATGCTGTGCTATGAAGTGACACATTGTGCACATGTGCTAAAGATATTTCAACAGCAATGAGGTGCTGATGTAAGTGATGTTAGGTGGAAGTGACATTAAGTGAAAGGTAGTTATGGTCCCAATAGAATCCATAAGAAGGTAAACAGCAGCAAAATCTGAAAGCAGGTTGTGCAGCTGTGTTTTTTTTAAACAGGACATCTTCACTAAAACAGCATCATATCATATCATATCATATATATACAGCCGGAAACAGGCCTTTTCGGCCCTCCAAGTCCGTGCCGCCCAGTGATCCCCGTACATTAACACTATCCTACACCCACTAGGGACAATTTTTACATTTACCCAGCCAATTAACCTACATACCTGTACGTCTTTGGAGTGTGGGAGGAAACCGAAGATCTCGGAGAAAACCCACGCAGGTCACGGGGAGAACGTACAAACTCCTTACAGTGCAGCACCCGTAGTCAGGATCGAACCTGAGTCTCCGGCGCTGCATTCGCTGTAAAGCAGCAACTCTACCGCTGCGCTACCGTGCCGCATCAAACTCATTATCTTTCATCAACTATATTCTACATAATGCTCTGTAAATATCAGTGTTTTATTACATTACCAGAGTTGTTGTTTAGAAATAACTCAAGATGATTTAGAGGAGACTAAGCTTGAAACCCAATTGCCAAGAAGTTGGTTATCCATGTAACTGCGAGGCCAACAGTGATGACCGATGACTATTATTGCTATTACTTAACCACAAACTCGCAGCAATTTCAGGTGAGAACAAATCAATGATTAAACACACAAGTCACAGAGCTATTCGAGATGCCAAGACAACATTCTTGGCTTCTGGAAAACAGCATCTCATTTTCTGGTAACCCATTTAAATGCACCAAACAATAGAAATTCCAGTCACTGAAATTAAGGCAGACTAGACACAGAAAGTCAAGAGAGAGGCACAAGGAACTGCAAATGCTGGAATCTGGAGCAAAAAGTGCTAGGGTACCTCCACATTGGAATAGGTTATGGTATGATTGTAACCTAAAACGTCATCTATCCATTCCCTGGCCGACCCACTGAGTAATTACAGCATTTTCTGTTTTTGCATATAAAGGTGTTTCAAATGGGATAGACGAGGATGGAGTTAAAGGGAAAGAGAGTATAGGAAAAGTTAAGAAAGACCCCAGAATTAACAGGACAGAAAGCTCACAAAGGAGAGAGAATGATCAAGTATAATAGGAATCAATGTGAAAGGTGAGGTGAGCAAAGGATTAAAGGTGAGGTGAGCAAAGGATTACTATATATGAATGCGCAAAGTATAAGAAGTAAAGTGGATGAGCTTGTGGCTCAGCTAGAGATTGGTAGTTATGATATTGTGGGGATTACAGAGACATGGCTGCAAGAGGATCGGGACTGGGAACTGAATATTCCGGGTTATACGTCCTATAGAAAAGACGGGCAGGGGAGCAGAGGAGGTGGGGTAGCTCTGTTGGTGAGGGATGAAATTCAGTCCCTTGAGAGGGGTGACATAGGGACTGACGATGTATAGTCACTGTGGATAGAGTTGAGGAATTGTAAAGGTAAATACACAAATAGGAGTTATCCACATACCCCCAAACAGTAGCCCGGATATAGGGTGTAAGTGCAGCAGGAGTTAATACTGGCATGTAACAAAGGTAATGCCACTGTGATTATGGATGATTTCAATATGCAGGTAGACTGGGAAAATCAGGTTTGTTCTGGAACCCAAGAAAGGGAGTTTGGAGAGTGCCTCCGAGATGGATTCTTAGAGTAGCTTATACTGGAGCCTACCAGAGAGAAGGCAATTCTGGATTTAGTGTTGTTCAATGAATCAGATTTAATAAGGAAACTCAAGGTAAAGGAACCACTTGGAGGTAGTGACCATAATATGATTAGTTTTAATCTGCAATTTGAGAGGGAGTAGGTTAAACCAGGAATGTTAATGTTGCAGTTGAACAAAGGAGACAATGAAGGCATTAGAGAGGAGCTGGCCAAAGTCAAATGGAAAAGGATCCTAGCCAAAAGGACGATGGAACAGCAATGGCAGGAATTTCTGGGCATAATCCAGAAGATGGCAGGATCATTTCATTCCAAAGAGGAAGAAAGATTCTAAGGGGAGTAAGAGGCAACCATGGCTGACAAGGGAAGTTAGAGATGGAATAAAACTAAAATAAAAGATGTATAAGATAGCAAAGAGAAGAGGGAAGCCAGAGGATTGGGCAACTTTCAAAGGACAACAGAAGGTAACAAAAAGGGCAATACTGGCTGAAAAGATGAGGTGTGAAGCGAAGCTGGCCAAGAATATAAAGGAGGACAGTAAAAGCTTATTTAGGTATATTAAGAGAAAAAGATTAGTAAAGACAAATGTGGGTCCCTTGAAGACAGAAATGGGTGAAATTATTATGGGTAACAAGGAAATGGCAGAAGAGTTGAACAGGTACTTCAGATCTGTTTTCACTAAGGAAGACACAAACAATCTCCCAGGTGTACGAGAGGACAGAGGATCTAGGGAGACAGAGGAACTGAAAGAAATTTACATTCGGTGAAAAATTGTATTGGGTAGAATGATGGGACTGAAGGCTGATAAATCACCAGGGCCTGATGGTCTGCATCCCAGGGTACTCAAGGAGTTGGCTCTAGAAATCATGGACCCATTCGTGATCATTTTCCAATGTTCAATAGATTCGGGATCAGTTCCTGTGCATTGGAGAATAGCTAATGTTATCCCACTTTTCAAGAAAGGAGCGAGCAAGAAAACGGGGAATTATAGACCAGTTAGCCTGACATCGGTGGTGGGGAAGATGCTGGAGTCAATCATTAAAGAGGTAATAACGGCGCACTTGGATAGCAGTAAACGGATTGGTCCAAGTCAGCATGGATTTATGAAGGGGAAATCCTGCTTGACTAATCTTCTGGAATTTTTTGAGGATGTGACATTCAAAATGGGTGAAGGAGAGCCAGTGGATGTAGTGTATCTAGACTTTCAGAAAGCCTTTGATAAGGTCCCACATGGGAGATTGGTGAGCAAAATTAGAGCACATTGGTGAGCAAAATTAGAGCACCTCTAATTCACATGGTTAATCCCTGGGATGGAGGGACTGTCATATGAGGAAAGATTGGAAAGACTAGGCTTGTATTCACTGGAGTATAGAAAGATCAGAAGGGATCTTATAGTGACATATAAAATTATAAAAGGACTAGACAAGCTAGATGCAGGAAAAATGTTCCCAATTTTGGGGGAGTCCAGAACCAGGGGACATAGTCTAAGAATAAAGGGGAGGCCATTTAAAACTGAGGTGAGAAGAAACTTTTTCACCCAGAGAGTTGTGAAACTTTTTCACCCAGAGAGTTGCAGCAGCAATCAGCAGTAGCAGCAGCAGCAAGCAGCAGTAGCAGCAGCAAGCAGCAGCAGTAGCACCAAGCTGTGTTGCTTGGGAAGTAGTGTGTGGGGATTGTGTGGGGATTGTGTGGGGATAGTAAGGAGTAAGACCTGTGTGATCTCCCGGACTAGTTTCGATCGCCTAGCTTGGGGTCGGAGAGGAATTTCCCGGATTTTTTCCCAAATTGGCCTGGGTTTTTTATCCGGTTTTTCGCCTCTCCCAGGAGATCACTCAGTTCTTTTGGGTGGGCGGTTGGAGCGGTTGGAGTAGCGGCCGGGCGGTAGGTTTAGTAACTGAGCGCGGGGCTTTGTTTGGAGAGTATGACTGCCAGGGCAGTTTTTTGTTCTGGGTGTCAGATGTGGGGAATCTGGGAGTCTGATAGTCTTCCAGACATCCACATCTGCGCCAGGTGTGACGAGATGGGGCTCCTAAGGGACCGTATTAGGAACCTGGAGCGGCAGATTGATGACCTCCGTCTGATCAGGGAGAGTGAGGAGGTTATAGATAGGAGTTACAGGGAGGTGGTCACTCCTAGACCACGGGAGGTAGACAAGTGGGTCACTGTTAGGGGGGGCAAGGAACAGAGGCAGGGACTAGGGAGTACCCCGGTGGCTGTACCCCTTGGAAATAAGTACTCCTGTTTAAGTACTGTTGGGGGGGACAGCCTACCTGGGGGCAGCGACGGTGCCCGGGCCTCTGGCAAGGAGTCCGGCCCTGTTGCTCAGAAGGGTAGGGAAAGGAAGAGGAGAGCAGTAGTAATAGGGGACTCTATAGTGAGGGGGTCAGATAGGCGTTTCTGTGGACGCAGTCGGGAGACCCGGATGGTGGTTTGCCTCCCTGGTGCCGGTGTCCGGGATGTGTCTGAGCGTGTCCAGGATATCCTGAAAGGGGAGGGAGAGGAGCCAGAGGTCGTGGTACATATAGGTACCAACAATATAGGTAGGATAAGGGAAGAGGTCCTGAAAGGAGAATTCAGGGGGCTAGGAAGAGAGTTAAAAAAAAGGACTTCCAAAGTAATAATCTCAGGCTTACTGCCTGTGCCACGCGATAGTGAGAATAGGAATGGAGTGAGGTGGAGGATAAATACGTGGCTGAGGAACTGGTGCAGGGAGCAGGGTTTCAAGTTTCTGGATCATTGGGACCTCTTCTGGGGGAAGTATGACCTGTACAAAAAGGACGGGTTGCATCTGAACCCGAGGGGAACCAATATCCTGGCGGGGAGATTTGCTAAAATAACTGCGGAGACTTTAAACTAGTACGGTTGGGGGGAGGGACTCAAACACAGATAGCTAATAGGCAGTGTGTGAGGCAGGAGGCAGAAAAGGGAAACACTCAGACCCAATATGTAGGAGAGAAAGAAGGGAAAAGAAATAAACTGAGAATAAGAAATGATGGGTCCCTTAAATGTGTATATTTTAATGCTAGGAGCATTGTAAGAAAGGTGGATGAGCTTAGAGCCTGGATTGACATCTGGAAGTATGATGTTGTGGCGATCAGTGAAACATGGTTGCAGGAGGGTTGCGATTGGCAATTAAATATTCCAGGATTTCATTGTTTCAGATGTGATAGAATCGGAGGGGCAAGAGGTGGGGGTGTTGCATTGCTTGTCAGGGAGGATATCACAGCAGTGCTTTGGCAGGACAGACTAGAAGGCTCGATTAAGGAGGCTGTTTGGGTGGAACTCAGAAATGAGAAAGGTTTAGCAACACTTATAGGGGTGTATTATAGACCGCCAAATAGGGAACGAGAATTGGAAGAGCAAATATGTAAGGAGATAGCAGATATTAGTAGTAAGCACAGAGTGGTGATTGTGGGTGATTTCAATTTTCCGTATATAGACTGGGAATCACATTCTGTTAAAGGGCTGGATGGTTTGGAGTTTGTAAAATGTGTGCAGGATAGTTTTTTGCAGCAATACGTAGAGGTGCCTACCAGAGAAGGGGCAGTGTTGGACCTCCTGTTAGGAAATGAGATGGGTCAGGTGACGGAGGTATGTGTTGAGGAGCATTTTGGGTCTAGTGATCATAATGCCATTAGTTTCAATATCATTATGGAGAAGGTCAAATCTGGACCAAGGGTTGAGATTTTGGATTGGAGAAAGGCTAATTTTGAGGAGATGAGAAAGGATTTAAAAGGAGTGAAATGGAAATTGTTGTTTTATGAAAAGGATATAATAGAGAAATGGAGGATATTTAATGGTGAAATTTTGAGAGTACAGAGTCTTTATGTCCCTGTTCGGTGGAAAGGAAAGAATAATAATTTGAAAGAGCCGTGGTTTTCCAGGGAAATTGGACACTTGGTTCGGAAAAAGAGGGAGATATACAATAAATATAAGCGGCAGGGAGTAAATGAGGTTTTTGAGGAATATAAAGAATGTAAAAGGAATCTTAAAAAGGAAATTAGAAAAGCGAAAAAAAGATATGAGGCTGCTTTGGCAAGTAATGTAAAAGTAAACCCCAAGGGGTTCTACAGATATGTCAATAGCAAAAGGATAGTGAGGGATAAAATTGGTCCATTAGAGAGTCAGAGTGGACAGCTATGTGCTGAGCCGGAAGAAATGGGGGAGATATTAAACAATTTATTTTCTTCGGTATTTACCGAGGAGAAGGATATTGAATTATGTGAGGTAAGCGAAACAAGTAGAGTAGTGATGGAAATTAGGAGGATTAAAGAAGAGGAGGTACGGACACTTTTGAAGAATATAAAAGTGGATAAGTCTCCAGGTCCTGATAGGATATTCCCTTGGACATTGAGGGAAGTTAGTGCAGAAATAGCAGGGGCTATGACGGAAATATTTCAAACGTCATTAGAAACAGGGATGGTGCCGGAAGATTGGCGCATTGCGCATGTTGTGCCTTTGTTTAAAAAAGGTTCTAAAAGTAAACCTAGCAATTATAGACCTATTAGTTTGACGTCTGTGGTGGGAAAATTAATGGAAAAGATACTTAGGGACAATATATATAATTATTTGGATAATCAAGGCCTGATTAGAAACAGTCAACATGGATTTGTGCCTGGAAGGTCATGTTTGACTAATCTTCTTGAATTTTTTGAAGAGGTTACCAGGGAAATTGATAAGGGCAAGGCTGTGGATGTTGTCTATATGGACTTCAGTAAGGCATTTGACAAGGTTCCACATGGAAGGTTGATTAAGAAGGTTAAATCGTTGGGTATTAATAGTGAGGTTGCAAGATGGATTCAACAATGGCTGAATGGGAGATACCAGAGGGTAATGGTTGACAATTGTATGTCAGGTTGGAGGCCAGTGTCTAGTGGAGTGCCCCAAGGATCTGTGTTGGGTCCACTGTTGTTTGTCATTTACATTAATGATCTGGATGATGGTGTGGCAAATTGGATTAGTAAATATGCAGATGATACTAAGTAGGTGGAGTAGTTGATAGTGAGGTAGATTTTCAAAGTCTACAGAGAGACTTGGGCCTTTTGGAAGGGTGGGCTGAAAGATGGCAGATGGAGTTTAATGCTGATAAGTGTGAGGTGCTGCATTTTGGTAGGACAAATCAAAATAGGACGTACAGGGTAAATGGTAGGGAATTGAGGAATGCAGTGGAACAGAGGGATCTGGGAATAACTGTGCATTGTTCCCTGAAGGTGGAATCTCATGTGGATAGGGTGGTGAAGAAGGCGTTTGGTATGCTTGCCTTTATAAATCAGAGCATCGAGTATAGAAGTTGGGATGTAATGTTGAAATTGTACAGGGCATTGGTGAGGCCGAATCTGGAGTATGGTGTGCAGTTCTGGTCGCCAAATTATAGGAAGGATGTCGACAAAATGGAGAGGGTACAGAGGAGATTTACTAGAATGTTGCCTGGGTTTCAGCACTTAGGCTACAGAGAGAGGTTGAATAGGTTGGGTCTTTATTCTTTGGAGCGTAGAAGGTTGAGGGGGGACTTGATAGAGGTTTTTAAAATTTTGAGAGGGACGGACAGAGTTGACGTGGGTAGGCTTTTCCCTTTGAGAGTGGGGAAGATTCCAACAAGGGGACATAGCTTCAGAATTGAGGGACAAAGGTTTAGGGGTAACATGAGGGGGAACTTCTTTACTCAGAGGGTTGTGGCTGTATGGAATGGGTTTCCGGTGGAAGTGGTGGAGGCTGGCTCGATTTTATTATTTAAGAGTAAATTGGATAGGTATATGAATAGGAGGGGATTGGAGGGTTATGGTCTGAGTGCAGGTAGATGAGACTAGGTCAGGGAGAATGGTCGGCGTGGACTGGTAGGGCCGGACAGGCCTGTTTCCATGCTGTAGTTGTTATATGTTATATGTTATATGTTATAATTTGTGGAATTCTGCCCCAGAAGGCAGTGGAGGCCAATTCACTGGATGAATTTAAAAGAGAATTAGATAGAGCTCTAGGGGCTAGTGGAATCAAGGGATATCGGGAGTAGGCAGGCACAGGTTACTGATTGTGGATGATCAGCCATGATCACAATGAATGGCAGTGCTGGCTCGAAGGGCCAAATGGCCTCCTCCTGCAACTATTTTCTATGTTCCTATGTAACTCAGCGGTTTAGGCAGCGTCTTTGGATAAAATGGATGTGATGTTTCAGGTCAAGACCCTTCTTCAGACTGCAGTTCTCCAGGGATGCTGCCTGACCTGTTGAGTTACTCCAGCACTATGTCTTTTTTTGTCAGCACAATGTTTGTAAAACCTATGTATTCATGTATTTCTTATGAAATTTAACAATACAACTTGCTGAGGTAAGTACAGATGCAAATAACGTGCCTGTATCAACAAGGCCTCTGAACCTGACAGAACAGGATAGCTGCCCTGTTTTTCCCTAACTAATCAAGGCTAAAACATCTCAGTAACATCTGCACAACCAAGCGTGTGGTGGATGAAATCAAGATTAAATCAGGTCCAATGGTTCAATGGTTTATTTATTATCATGTGTACCAAAGTACAGTGAATTACTTCTGTGACAAACAACTCAGCAAGACTATCACCATACATGAAGCACAATCCCCCGGTCAGTACAGAACAGCACACATGCAAGAGGCTTTGTGTCTTTTTTTGTAAACCAGTATCTGCGATTCCTTGTTCAAACAGTGCACTGTTTTGTGGTTGGTCCAAAGATTTGGGGTCAATTTGTGGCAATTACATTTCTAGATCAGGGACATTGGATAATATTTTCTTCTATTTCCTTCTTTATATTAAGTGGGCCAATTTTGTTGGGTTGTCACAGAGGGTAATCAATGGGCAATGCTTCTCAATATCATGCAATCGCTCACTTTGAGAAAGTACACTTATCAGGAAATCAGGTGGGAGACAGGTTACAGTATCATCAGTGATAGTTAGATATGTAGAGGTCAAAAGAAAAATGTTTGCAATTGGACTGTATAAAAATATTACAACCGATTGATCATACAGGTGATCAACATACTGCTTTATCTATTGTTCGGTGCTTAAATATCCAAATATAAAAAGATAAAATTCACTTTATTGAATAAGAGACCTCAGGGTAATTTGAAGAAGAAGGGTCTCAACCCGAAACGTCACCCATTCCTTTTCTCCTGAGATGCTGCCTGACCTGCTGAGTTACTCCAGCATTTTGTGAATAAATACCTTTGATTTGTACCAGCATCTGCAGTTATTTTCTTTCACTCAGGGTAATTTGAGATTCTTTCGGTGATGGAAGATTGCAGATTGATCACATCCATCACCAGCTCAGTCCAACTGTCTTAAAGACACTTTCCCTCTGTTTTTGATGTTTTTTGAAATTTTGACAGAAATTATAAACTCAAAATGGCACACAGATGATGCAAAGCATGAAAATAATGTTATTAGCTGTTTAATATCATTTTTTTTTTTTTTTGTATTGTTGAAAAAATAAGACAAGGCTCAGCTTCCATCCATTACATTTGTTCGCTTTTTGCGTCAGTTTTCTGTTGCTGTCCTGATTCACTGAGGGGAGAAATCTGCCTGCGGTCACCAGTACTAAACATGAGCTAGAGCATTAGCACCCGTTATATTCACCTTCATGCACTGTGTTCCAATGAATGTCATCAGCTGATATTCATGTACATGTTTAATGCTTGCAAGCAAGATCAAATCTCTCCCATTTATTCTAGGTAGAGTTAGTTCCACTGTGGTTAACTGCACTTTGATACTTAAACACGCTTCATATACAAACTCACATGAGTTTAGTTTAGAGATACAATTGCGCCGACCAGCG
Organism: Rhinoraja longicauda; assembly: GCF_053455715.1. NCBI lineage: Eukaryota > Metazoa > Chordata > Chondrichthyes > Rajiformes > Arhynchobatidae > Rhinoraja > Rhinoraja longicauda. Next base: position 28,659,561 of record NC_135963.1, on the reverse strand, counting down.
ATCCCTGCATATTAACACTCTCCGATGCACACCAGGGACAATTCTTTACATTCACCAAGCCAATTTACCTATATACCTGTACGTCTTTGGAGTTGGCAGATTTGCCACCATAGGTTTCAATCCAGCTTCAATCTGGTTCTCACCAAACTTCCATAGAAGCCTCTTTGTTCCAGTACACGTAATTGTAAGGAGATCAGAATTAGATCCATGTGCCCCCCCACCACCACCCCCACCCACCCAACCACCCACCCACCCACCCTTGACTCGCCATTGTAACGACCAAAGTCTGGACAGATCTGAAATCCATTGGTTCAGTATGTAGAAGGAATTGAAGGTAACAACCTCCTTTTCTGGATCAGGCAATACATTTATTCTTTAGCCCAGTTGCGCATGCATTATATCTGTATGCATTTGGAAACCACAAAATGCACATGGGTGTAATGCACATACAACCACATCAAGATCATCTCTTCAGCTGCATCAAACAGTAATAGTTAGCTCTTTCATTCCTTCTGTAAAATTAATAGATTGTGTGGGTGAGCTATAACTACTCCAGTGGCCTGGTAAATAAATACAACAGTCAAAACACAATGACCATTGTGAAACTTAGACTACCAATAAAGAGGTTTAAACCCCCGTTTACTTGAAATAGCAGATCTCAGATGGGAGTATTTCAACAGGATACAGGGCTGCACAGTGGTGCAGAGGTAGAGTTGCTTTCTTAGTGCACCGGAGACCCGGGTTCATCCTGACTACAGGTACTGTCTGTACGGAGTTTGTACGTTCTCCCTGTGTCCGCATGGGATTTCTTCGGGTGCTTCGGTTTCCTCTCACATTTCAAAGACATACTGGTTTGGAGGTACAAGGTGATCGCTGGTCAGCACAGACTTGGTGGGCTGTAGGGCCTGTTTCCATGCTGTACATCTAAAGTCTAATAGGAACATTACCACATCTCTCAAGGCTAATGGGCCATAATGTGGGGAGGGGAAAAACCAGTCTGATTTCTCATTCTTAATCTTCTTTGCCTAAATAAAGATTGAAGATAATATTACTAGCAGATTCAACCATTTTGAAGGAGGCCTTTGCCATTTAATGGAAAAGAATGAAGAGTCTTTGAACTAAAATATTACATTTCACTTTCCACAGTTGCTGCTCGACCTACATTTCTTAAATTTTCTGTTTTGTTTTATATTTCTAGTATTCCGCAGTCTTTTCATTTTTATTGCCAGTGATTGTCTGAGCTCACAAATGCTGCCTGCAGACAGTGCTAAGAAACCAAATAGCAGAATGCATCAATAAAAGTGCACTGCACAATGGATCAGCAGCCTGCCAAGGATAAGAAGAATGGTGAAAATTGGGCAAAAGTACAAAGCAGCCATACAGGCCCAGATTCTGCTGCCAAACAAAGAGTGTTTCATGTGCAGACCATTCATCAATCATGAGATACTCCATGCATTGTGAATTGTCATAAAGTGCTGACAATTTCTGTTGCACTGCTCTTATACACTAAATTGGCAGCTTACTTGTAAGCTTGCCCTGTGCGTTTAATGAAGTTCCAGCACTTGTACGTTAATTGCATACAATTAATGCTAGAGCAGAACACATTTCCCCACTGGCATTTATTATTCTGTAATGCCAATGAACTATGGCAACCCAGTAAAGAAAAAAAGTTAAAGCCATGCCGTCTTATTCCCGTAAGTAGTGAAATGTTATTGGAGATATCAAAATGTTATATTCTCTCTGACCTTTTCTTTCATTTTTTCTTCTCCTCCTCAATTAAATCTTTCTTTGCTTTTCCTCCTTTTAACTCTGCTCCCTTGTTTTTTCAATCTTTAAATATGGGCAGATTAGGATTCAAGACTGTTGGCTTCATTGTTTGCCAAGCTCCCAGGTGCTTTGCCACAACATCATCTTCCAGCAAGTTACAAAATTAATGGGCGCATACAGCATTCCAGCAAAATCCAGGCCATTATGTTGTCAAAGTTAGAAAAACAGAAAGTAGGGAAAAGTACTTGTGATAAGTTCTACATTGAAGTGTATGTTGCTAATTTTAACAAACCCCGAGAAAGTTTTAGGTCTGTCGACTATTTTGCAGAACAGCATAACTTCCCAAAGAACTTTCTTATTCATTCATTCATAGGAAGTGACCATTGCTGCATGTGTTTGCATTGTCTTTTCAACAGAATGGATTGTTTAGGCATTGCAGAGATGATCAAGAGTGAGGCATACCACAGTTTTGCTAATGCCAATTTTGTTAATGCCAGTTTTTAACTTAATTGACAAAAGTTTATAAATGAGCCAGCATTCATCTGCTAACAACATGAATTGCATTTTCCTGGCCCAAGTTTCATTGTTTTATTTTTAAGTTGGAAAAGTTACCCACAGCTTACTTTACAGGCTCGTGTAAATGACTTGAAGTTTTTATGTATGTGTTTCAGCCCAAGCAAGTGCCACTCATCGGGAAGACTTGCTATGACCTGAACTTGTGGTGTCAGGGGCCACGCCAATTTCTCGTCAAGCATTTCATCTGAAACATAGACTTCTCTGTAAGCTGCCTGTCCACTTTTCTGTGAATGTCACTTTTACATCACTTGCAAATCATATTCATCCCATTTTGGCTTAGGTCTTCATATAATACTCACTCTTGCCACTATTTTCATTTCCTAATTGGATAAATAGGAGCTATTTTGCCAAATGCAATAAAAATGAATATATATTTCTTACAGTCCAACTTACAGATACCCCTTTGTGGGTATGCTTGCAAACTTACCTTGGATCTCAAATGTGGTCAACTTCTTTAATAACACCAGAAACAGTAATGAACATTAATAGGATCCTATTAAAAAGGATTAAGTTCTGTGAAAACTTAAAGGGGCACATTGATTGGCCCTGTTATCAAAGCACCAGACAGGTCAGAACCCAGGTGTTTTATATTGCCATTAATTTAAAGGCACATTTTATTACCTATTGAACACATGATTGGGATAGTCACAGATTGTTTGCAGATTGTTTAAAACTTATTTAAAGCTTATCATTACAATTCAATAAAGCACTGAATAACAAACAGGCCTGTGTGTAATAAAAAAATATATATATGCTCCACTGCCATACGTTCCAATTGCTTCCCACCTAAAGGGTGGTGATATGCGCTGGTTCTCTTTCTAGCTGGTACAGGCTTTCTGATGCCTCGTTCAGGTTGTATTCCTGGTATATATGAGCTTAGGATATGAGCTTAGGATAACACTACCTATGTTGGCTGTGGACTACGTGATAACGAGTTAAACAGACAAACTCAACAGGACGACAATGAAACTAATACAATGACTAGGGTGGGGGAGGGACAGAGAGTGAGAGGGGAGGCTAGGTTTACTTTAAGTTAGAGAAATCAGTAGTCAGACCACTGGGTTCCAAGCTGCCCTAGCAAAAATATGAGGTGCTGTTCCTCCAATTTGCATTTGGCCTCACTCTGACAATGGTGGAGGCCCAGGACAGAAATATCAGTATGGGAATGGGAAGAGGAGTTAAAGTGTTTGACAAATGGGAAATCACATAGGCCATGGCAGACTGAGCAAAGGTATTCAGCTAAACTATATTAAACGATATAACAATGTTAATTATAAGGTTCCCTGTTATAAATAGTTGGTCTACATTCATTCACCCAATTCAGGAGAAGAATATTAAGGACAAATGACATTGTAATGTAAATCATAATGTATCATTACTGAGAAATGCAGGGATAGATAGTGGGGAGTTAATCTGTTCTCACCATCACCAAATATTTGCTTTGCATTTATTATCTTTATGTATTTCATTCATGAGTGAAACACATAGTGCTGACATGACTCTGTGAGGCATGCAGCATCAGTGGAGGGAATGAATAGACAACGTTTTGGATCAAGATTCTTCTTCAGAAGAAGGGTCCTGACCCAAAACGCCATCTGTCTATTCCCACCACAGATGCTGCCTGCCTCACTGAGTTACTCCAGCACTTTATCCTTCATGCAAGATTCCAGCATCAATTCCTTGTATCTGTGTAACTTCATTCACTTTGGTCACTGATGTTTGGATTGAGGGAGATTTATGAGCAGTTTAGTGCTTTGAAGTAACATTGCATCGGTCAAGTGGGTGGAAGGATTTTATAAAGTCTGAACCAGTTTATATTTATTCCATTAAACCAGAGGGGACTCAAACTTGTACAGGGGAAAGGGAAGGGTTCAAAGGTGAACAGCCGGAAGCAGTTGTGCACGTGGGCACAGACGATGTCGGGAAGAAGAGGAAGGGGGTTCTGCAACATGAGTTTAGAGAGTTGGGAAGAAGACAGAAAAGCAGGACTTCTTAGGTGGTTATCTCTGGATTGCTTCCTGTACCTCATGCTGATGAGGGCAGGAACAGGGAGATAGGAAATCTGAATGTGTGGTTGGGGGTCTGGTGCAGGGAGCGGAGATTTAGATATATAGACCATATGGGTCTCTTCTGGATAGGGGTGACCTGTACAAAAGGGACGGGTTACACCTTAACTGGAGGGGGACCAACATTCTGGCAGGCAGGTTTGCTAGTGCTATATGTGTGGCTTTAAACTAAATAACGGGGGGGGGGGGGGGGGGGGTTGACAAATTGGGAGTATAAAGGTGGAGTTAAAAGGGAAGTAAGTACAGGAAAAGTTACAAAAGACTCCCGAATTAATAGGATGGAAAGTTTGAGAAGGGATAAGAGAGTAAGGTCAGGGCCAATAGTGAGAAGGGAGGTGAATACCGAAGATAAAGTGCTGTATATGAATGCGTGAAATATAAGAAATAAAGTGGATGAGCTTGAGACTCAGTTAGAAATTGGCAAGTATGATGTTGTGGAAATTACAGAGACATGGCTGCAAGAGGACCACGGCTGGGAACTGAATATTTCAGGGATATACGTCCTATCGAAAATACAGACAGGTGGGCAGAGGGGGTGGAGTAGCTCTGTTGGTAAGGAATGATATGCAGTCCCTTGCAAGGGGTGACACAGAATCAGGAGATGTAGAGTCAGTATGGATAGAACTGACGAATTGTAAGGGTAAAAAGACCCAAATGGGAGTTATCTACAGGCCCCCAAACAGTAGACCGGATATAGGGTGCAAGTTGAATCAAGAGTTAAAATTGGCATGTCGCAAAGTTAATGCTACGGTGGTCATGGGAGATTTCGCCATGCAGGTAGACTGGGAAAATCATGTTGGTACTGGACACCAAGAAAGGTAGATTGTGGAGTGCCTCCGAGATGGATTCTTAGAGCAGCTTGTACTGGAGCCTACCAGGGAGAAGGCAATTCTGGATTTAGTGTTGTGTAATGAACCGGATTTGATAAGGGAACTCAAGATAAAGGAGCCATTAGGAGGTAGTGATCATAATATGATGTTTTAATCTACAATTTGAGAGGGAGAAGGGAAAATCGGAAGTGTCAATATTACGGTTGAGCAAAGGAGACTCTGGAGGCATGAGGCAGGAGCTGGCCAAAGTTGACTGGAAAGAAACCCCAGCAGGGAAGATGGTGGAACAACAATGGCAGATATTTCTGGGAATAATACAGAAGGTGCAGGATCAGTTCATTCCAAACAGGGAGAAAGATTCTAAGGGGATTAAGAGGCGACAGTGGCTGACAAGGGAAGTCAAGGACAATATAAAAATAAAAGAGGAGTATAACATAGCAAAAAAGAGCAGGAAGCCAGAGGATTGGGAAACTTTTAAAAAGCAACAGAAGATAACTGTAAATACAATATGGGGAGAAAAGATGAAGTACGAAGGTAAGCTAACCAAGAATATAAAGAAGGATAGTAAAAGCTTCTTTAAGTATGTGAAGAGGAAAAAAATTGTTAAGACAAATGTGGGTCCTTTGAATACAGAAGCAGGTGAATTTATTATGGGGAACACGGAAATGGCAGACGAGTTGAATAGGTACTTTGGATGTGTCTTCACTAAGGAAGATAGAAACAATCTCCCAGATGTACTAGTGGCCAGAGGTCCTAGGGTGACAGAGGAACTGAAGGAAATTCACATTAGGCATGAAATGGTGTTGGATAGACTGATGGGACTGAAGGCCGATAAATCCCCAGGGCCTGATGGTCTGCATCCCAGGGTACTTAAGGAAGTGGCTCTAGAAATCATGGACGCATTGGTAGTATAAGAAAATAACTGCAGATGCTGGTGCAAATCGAAGGTGTTTATTCACAAAATGCTGGAGTAACTCAACAGGTCAGGCAGCATCTCAGGAGAGAAGGATTGGGTGACGTTTCGGGTCGAGACCCACGCATTGGTGATCATTTTCCAATGTTCTATAGATTCAGGGTCAGTTCCTGTGGATTGGAGGGTAGCTAATGTTATCTCACTTTTTAAGAAAGGAGTGGAGAGAGAAAACGGGAAATTATAGACCAGTTAGTCTGACATCTGTGGTGGGGAAGATGCTAGAGTCAATTATAAAAGATGAAATAGCAGAACATTTGGGTAGCAGTAACAGGATCGGTCCGAGTCAGCATGGATTTACAAAGGGGAAATCATGCTTGACTAATCTTCTGGAATTTTTTGAGGATGTAACTAGGAAAATGAACAAGGGAGAGCCAATGGATGTAGTGTACCTGGACTTTCAGAAAGCCTTCGATAAGGTCCCACATAGGAGATTAGTGGGCAAAGTCATAGCACATGGTATTGGGGGTAGGGTTCTGACATGGATGGAAAATTGGTTGGCAGACAGGAAACAAAGAGTAGGGATTAACGGGTCCCCTTCAGAATGGCTGGCAGTGATTAGTGGGGTGCCGCAAGGCTCATTGCTGGGACTGCAGCTATTTCCAATATACATTAATGACTTAGATGAAGGGATTAAAAGTAACATTAGCAAATTAGCAGATGACACAAAGCTGGGTGGCAGTGTGAACTGTGAGGCGGATGCTATGAGGATGCAAGGTGACTTGGACAGGTTGTGTGAGTTGGCAGATGCATGGCAGATGCAGTTTAATGTGGATAAATGTGAGGTTATCCACTTTGGTGGCAAGAACAGGAAGGCAGATTATTATCTGAATGGTGTCAAGTAAGGAAAATGGGAAGTACAACTAGATCTTCTTCATCAGTCTCTGAAAGTAAGCATGCAGGTACAGCAGGCAGTGAAGAAAGCTAATGGCATGTTGGCCTTCATTGCAAGAGGAGTTGAGTATAGGAGCAAAGAGGTCCTTCTGCAGTTGTACAGGGCCCTAGTGAGATCACACCTGGAGTACTGTGTGCAGTTTTGGTCTCCAAATTTGAGGAAGGACATTCTTGCTATTGAGGGAGTGAAGCGTAGGTTCACAAGGTTAATTCCCAGAATGGTGGGACTGTCATATGTTGAAAGAATGGAGCGACTGGGCTTGTACACACTGGAATTTAGAAGGATGAGAGGGGATCTTATTGAAACATATAAGATTATTAAGGGATTGGACATGCTAGAGGCAGGAAACATGTTCCTGATGTTGGGGGTGTCCAGAACCAGGGGCCACAGTTTAAGAATAAAGGGTATGCCATTTAGAATGGAGATGAGGAAAAACCTTTTCACTCAGAGAGTTGTGAATCTGTGGAATTCTCTGCCTTAGAAGGCAGTGGAGGCCAATTCTCTGGATGCTTTCAAGAGAAAATTAGATAAAGAGTCAAGGGATATGGGGAGAAGGCAGGAATGGGGTACTGATTTGGATGATCAGCCATGATCACAGTGAATGGCGGTGCTGGCTCAAAGTCCGAATGTCCTACTCCTGCACCTATTGTCTATTGTCACGATGAGAACTCACTGGCATCAACCATTCTACCACATTTCTTGATGCAGAGTCTGATGTGCTGGCAGCAGCAGAACTGTTCGCTACCATCGGCTCGTCTCCACTGTCCTTTCCCACTGGCCAGGACTCCAGAGACTAATGCCAGCTCGCTATTATGTTTAAGAAAACAATGAGAGCAGTCAGTGCCTGGCATGCATGACTACACTGTAGATATGTTAACTGAAAATAAAAAGATATTGAAAAGAACACTCTTGTCTCTTCTAATCTGCATACAAGCCTGTTCCACATCCGCTGGACAGACAACAATCCTCCAAACTTTGAAAATTCACATCAGAACCTGTTTAACAATTACTTCCTGTCTTCTTCAAACAAAGGGCTTTAAAATTAAAACAAGTATTTTATTCTTATATGCTAGTTTAGAATTTAGAAATTGTTAACTTGGAACAGTAATGCAAATAAAATGCAGCCAATAATTGAAGCTTCACCAATGCATGACAAAACACCTGATGGTCCAAATACTCCTTCCTACACATTCCTGAACTGTAGATGCTGGTTTAAACAGAAGATAGACACAAAATGCTGGAGTAACTCAGCAGGACAGGCAGCATCTCTGGAGTAAAGGAATGGGTGACGTTTCAGGTCGAGCCCCTTCTTCAGACCCTTTTCGACCCAGAACCTCATGCATTCCTTCTCTCCAGAGATATTCCTTCCTAATTTTGGCTCATGAAACTAAGTCAAACCTTAAAGGTATTAATTTGTTCCTTACAGCATCCTAGATCCTAGAATATCAATATTCCTAAGAACGTCTTAGAGGTAATATATTCCTCAAACTTTTCTTATAACATTAATGCGGTCCTCACAAAATTCTGAAATATCAAGAGATTATAACAGAAAATAAATGTAATGCAGAAAGAATTTTAAAAATATGGACTAAATCTCTCTAGCAAATGCATTGTTTCTGAATGGAACCACTCACATTGGATTTTTGCATGACAAGAAGTTTGGGATTTCCACATGCAATGTCAAACACACACGTCGAAAACCTGTGTAATGGCAGATGATGCTACAATATGCACCAACACAATGTCCTGTTGTGGAGCTTCATCATGGTGAAATCCCCTAACATTTACGTAGGTTAGAGCTGGCACAGGATTTGACATTCCAATGATTTCAATAAGGATCGTAAGGCTACAGATATCAAGCAAAACAGTCGCAAGCAAATGCAGATATCACGTTTCTCTTGCTTTTAAACTCTTTCTTTAGTTCAAATGTTAATTGGTTAAGTATTTCAGGTGTCTTCCGTAAATTTATTTAACTTGTCAAATATATATAACTTGTCAAAAAATCACATACAAAATAATTAGTGCAAATTCGATGTTCTGCTGGTAAGAGACAGCATGCCAGAAAATGTCATACTTTTGCTGTATTTTCATTGGGACACTCATCAGCTTGTATTATGTTTCATTGTTACTACTTAAGATGACAACCATAACTTATAAAGAAGGCCAACTCTTCGACTCCCATAGTTATGTCGACACCTACCGACTCCCAGAGTTATCTGGATACCAACCTACTGATGCCCACAGTTATCCAGACTAAACATTCTCTTACCCTGCCTCTTGCAAAGAGATTATCCCCGACTCTCAATTTCTCTGTCCTTGCTGTATCTGCTCCCAAGATGAGGCTTTCCATTCTAGGACATTCGAGATGTCCTCATTCTTTAGTAAACATGGTTTCTCTCCCGCTGTTATAGATGGATCCCTCACCCATGTCTTTTCTGTGCCCCATACTTCTGTTCTCGCCTACTCTCCTCCCAGATGAAACGAGGATAGAGTTCTCTTGGTCTTCACCTTTCACCCCACTAGCCTCTGCATCCAATACATCATCCTCCAACATTTCTGTTACCTCTAATGTGATCCCACCATCAGTCACATCTCCCCATCCCCACCCCCTTTCTTCTTTCGCTTCCTCCACAACTCCTTGGTTCACTCAACCCTTCTCACACAAACCACCCCCTACCCAGGTAATTTCACTGCAACTGCAGGAGATGGAACACCTGTCCCTAAACCTCCTCCCTCAACTCCATCCACAGATCCCAGCAATCCCTCCAGGTGAGACAGAGGTTCACACGCACCTCATCTAATCTCATCTACTGCATTCCCGATGTGGCCTCCTGTGCATCGGCGAGATTAAGCATAGACTCAATGACCGTTTCACCGAATACTTGTGTTCAGTCCACCAGGCCTGCTGGATCTTGGTTGCTTATTATTTTAATTCCTTTCCCATTCCCAGACTGACTTTTCTACCCTGGGCCCCCTCTGTTGGGAGAGTGAGGCCACAACACCTCATATTTCACTAGGATAGCTTACAACCCAACAATATGAACATTGAATTCTCCAATTTTAGGTAACTACATAATCCTCCCCCTCTCCCTTCTTCCCCACCTGCCTCCCCTTTGCCTCACCTGGACTTGGACCTATTTCTCCCCTCCCCTTCCTGTTCCACCTATATTCCTTTCTCTAGCTTCACAATTCACAACTCTTCAATCCTTTTGTCTCACATCTTCTGTCCTTTCATCTCTGGTCTTTATCCATCTGCAAATCAAAAAATCCTCACTTGTATCAACTTATAATAAACACAAAATGCTGGAGTAACTCAGGCAGCATCTCTGGATAGAAAGAATAGGTGACATTTCGGGATGAGCCCCTTCTGCAGACTTCTATCATCTGCATATTATCTGCCAAGCTCTGTCCTGTCTCACCTCTCTTCCAGTGTTCTTGTCCCTCCTCCCCCGACCTCCTGCTCCCCATAGTGTCTGAAGAAGGGTCATGACCTGAAACATCACGGGTCCATGTTCTCTAGACAGGCTGCCTGACCTGTTGAGTAATTCCAGCAATTTATGTCTTTTATTTCCCAGAATTTATAGCATTGTCACCAATTTCTTTTGCCCCACTTTGGTTTTTTTTTAACCTTTTTCACAAGATGTATGAATATGATAGTGTACCTGAAAACTTGTTTCACTCGAACAGTTTACTTAGTGTTCTACTTCCAATTACTTTCTCAACTCCGGCAAACACACAGGAGGCAATGATCCCAGAAAATCTTTCATTGTAAACTGTACAATGCTTGGATATACTCATTGATGAAAGCAGTTTTGCCCAGATTCTGGATTTTTCACATATATTTAAACTTCTTGTATCTTGTGGGTTGCTTTCAAATTTTGAAATTTCAGTGCTTCAAAATTTAAAAAACTATAAGCATTCGCTTGTGATTGATAGAAGCCGACTTGAAATGTGTGTTGAGGCTCTCCGGTAGACATTTACTAGGAAAAATCCAAGAACAAAGTAAATCCATACACTACTGCCCCAAACTGTGAAAAGTATATTTCAATACCAATTTACACCATCAGGATTTTGATAAAAGACAAACATTGCTGCAGTATATTGGCAGAGAGTTAATTAAACTCCGCAGGTTTATTGGCACCTTAGCATTAACTGCATTGTTGTCTGCATGATATCTGCAGTAATCACAACCACCAACATTTATCAATCAGAGAAGTAATTAATAAGCACCTTGCTGTCATGTTCACTTCACACCATAACCTGGTCACCTTTTACTGCTGCAATTCTTGTTTGAACAAGATATATAGTGTGACATCAGAAGCCGAGTAGAGCACTCGTAGCAGTAATATGGCAGCATAGATGGGGGGTGGTGCAGGGTAGGTGGCTTGAGTGGGTGAGGGATGAATTACAATAGGAAAATGAATGAACACCCACTCAATGAGCCAGACAGCAAACTTGGATTGGGTGATTTACTAGAAACAGCCTCTGAGGGAAATGGGCAAGAAGTGAAAGCAGCTGTTGCTTGTACTTTCTACTTATTTAAGAGTGCTCTAGAAACTAATTAAACACTTCAATGTATTTCTGTCAAAGAGCCAAACATCTGTGTATGACACCAGGAACCCTTTAAAATTGATTGGAAGTGTGTAGGAGGATCTTAGTGTGAATGAAGGGTCGTGTGCTTTCTCTCTGTGTAGCTTTTATGGGCGTTTCTTCAAGCCTGGAGTTAACTGAACACAAATACACAAAATTTAATTGTAATGAGCCACCAGCAAAGCACACCCTCTCTACTTCCCAGGCTGACATTCACTGCAGCGGCAGTTGGATGGCGACGGCCGTTGCTTTAAGTGGGAAGAAGCCCCGGCGGCCAACCAGCGTGCTTTGAGCACACACGCGGATGCAGTGGTCATCTTACGTAAGTATTAGATCAACGGGCCCCAACTACGCAGGCACGAACCCGTTGGGTTCCCAGTGTGACGTCGAACACAGAGGTATTACTTCGCAGGCATGGCTGACAGGCAGGACAAGTAGAAAAAGGATTTATTAAAGTTTAAAAAGTGATTTTAAAGGTGGGCCTAAAATTGTTGCGCTATCATGTACTGTTTTGGCTGTATTTTGGGTATAAATATATTTACGAACGTACAAATATACAAGATGAGAGTTTTAATTATATATATATGACACCAACAATCTGAAAGGAACAATTACACGTAATGCCTGGTGTACGACTCATGAAACTGCATAGTCAATGTTCCTCCATTAATTACTCTTTCTCCCTCTGCTTTGTCACAGAGTTAAAATCAAGCTGCTTTGCACTAACACTTCTAACATGTTTCACTCTTTCTGCAAGCCCTTTTGGTTCAATCCAGCCAGAAGAATTATAAGCTGATCTCACTAAGGTGACTGTTTTCAGATGAGTGATCACTAAAATATCAATTCCTACTGTTTAATGAGGTTCTGCCTCATTCAGCTGGGTGCCTGAGCTGTTCGGAAGCCAGTGCTGAGGAACTGGCCTGAGCAGGATAGAAGCATGGCCTGAGGGGTAAAGCAACGCAGTGACTTTAGGGCAGTTACCACTCTGCTCCGGTCAGGTTAGCAAATTAAAAGCAGTCCAATCTCATCACCAGCCACCACAAACCACACCAGCGAGACCCCAGGAAGTGTGTGGAAATCCTCATAAACATAGTTCTGTGTGCTCAGGAAGTTGTTTCTTTCTAAAGTCATATTTAACAAAAATGCATACCCTATCCATTAAATATTAAATATACATTAAATATATACCAGTTTCTGCTTTTTAAATACTTTATCGTCTATTTAGCAATTTATAAATTAATATATACAGCTTTTTCATAAAACATGATATTAAAGTAGTCTATCAGTCTTTGCATACAAGGGGTCATTTTAAAAAAAGCCTCTAGTCCCATTCCCACATCAGATTTCAAAGCTAGTTCAGAACCCCATTAAGACTAAATGATCATAAATAATTATATTGCGAGTGGATAGGAATGGGAAGCCAAGTTGTGACTATAAATTTTCAGCCCCCAGTGGCTTTTCCTTCTGTTGCTACTGTTTTTAGTAAAGCGAAAACAAAATCAGATGTAGTATCAGGAGCCTCTGGGTTGGGACCCACTGAATATTGGAATTGAGGTAAATTTTTATGGCATTTTTAACATTTATAATGTGAAAACAGAGCCAAATTCCATATTCACTGAGCTACTGTTTGCTATCTGGAATAGACTATGGTGTTCATTGCCTGGGCTTGATAAGAGGCAGTAGTTCTAAGGACTGAACATAACTGGTTATTTGCATACCATGCTGCAGATACTGGAAATCTGAAATAAAATGAGAAAATGCTGGAAACACTCAGTAGATCAGGCAGTATAAGTGTCTTTACCTGACCCACTAGTATTTTCTGTTTTTATTTCTAAATAGAATATTCTGATGACATGCCGTGATTGTGATTCTATGATTCAAAATATGGAACAGTGCAGGTTGTATTCTTTTAAATACACAGGCATCTGTTGAAATAAGACAACCATCACAAGGAAAGAATTCAGACTGGAACTGAAATTATAGATACACCCCTGAGAATAGTAATGGGGTAGAATATACTGTACTTCGAAACATCAATTTATATCTTATTAAAATACTTCATATGATACCTTTAAATATACCTTTAAATATGTTGGTTTATGTTTTAAATTCACAGAGACTGTCAAGGCTCTTGTACCATCGGAGAAATTATGCAGTTAGCCTTTCAATCATTTGTGCCTGTAAAATTTTACATGAATTTAATGCTAAAATATTTTTGTAGCTTACAAATACAGCAAGGTCCTAAAATTGAGGACATGTGTATGACCTGAACAAACAAGCAATTATAAACCTGTGAATACATGGAATGTATCAATTTGTCGCTATGCATAAGGTTAGGCAGGACTTTTCCCCCCTACATTTCTATCTGAAAAATTGCCATGACATAACAGGAAGCAGAATTGGTGAGGAGGCTGCTGCAGATGAACAGTTATTTGAAGGCACTCCAATGGCTCAATCCATAAATACATTGCAGCTGCTCTACTGGACCACACAGACTAAGAAATCTCTGATAGCACTGGTCCATGTACAAGCTGAATAAAGGCCATCAATACCACAGTTCCTCTCGAAGACATCTACAATATTTTGGAGACACTAAAGACCGCAGATGCTGGAATCTTGAGCAAACATTCAGCAGGTGAGGCCGAAGAAGGGCCTGACCCGAAACGCCATATGTCTATTCCCTTTCCAGATGCTGCCGGCATGTTTTGTTCCTCCAGCACTTTGTGCTTAGCTCTACAATGTTTCATTGCCTTAAGAATCATGGAAATTATAATATACAAGGAGGCCTTCAACCTATTATATCTCTGCCAGTTTCACCCCTTCAAACAGAATTATCCACTCTAATCTCACTTCCAAATCTTTACCTTTACCCTATTATGTATTTTTTTAATAACATTTATCCAACATTCTGATTAAAATAAATTTTAATCTTCTGTCTTTAATATTCTGCTGATATCTGAGGTTATCTTCCTTTGCGAAGAATTCAACAGCCAGGAAAATTAATTAGTTGATCACAGAAATTATTTCACAGAAGGTATAGGTGGCAAGATTCCTTTCATACGTCCTTTACAAACAACATTCCCCTTCAGATTTCACTAACATATAGACGTAGCACTAGAAAGAGTAGACTTCAGGATGACAACACCACCGCTGTTGAAAGAATTACGGGTAATGATGGGTCAGAGTATAGGAGGATATTGTTCATCTGACATCTCCAGGCACATTTAAGAAACTTGTGAATCTGATATTGATGGCAGTATCCAATGCCTTCATCATATTATGTTTCCTTGACAGGGCTCACTGGAATTTTGACCATGCAAACTGAAATTGCTTTTTGAAGGATCAAGATTTTCTCCAATTTAGAAAATATGCTTCCAAATGTAGAAAGCCCTGTGTTATACAGAACACTTATTGGTACTTGGTCTTCATTATCATCTCAGCAGTGGAGCAGCTATGTGCAATATCCAGGGTGAAAATCCTGCTCATTGGGACGATTAATCATAATTCCCCAGTTAAACACAATGTTCTAAATATTTCTGTGGTATTTAACATTTTTTCTTTTGGATGTATATGTTTTTTCTAGACTCCTGAGCTTCCCACATTTTCCATTTCCCTTTACGACATTAAAAGATGCCATTTCAGCCGTCGTGCATCTATGTTATGCACAACACAACTGTCCTGTATTTGCATTGAAATTTCCTGTAAGCTATTCCCCTCACATTACCATCAACTGCCTCTCCACCCACCAGCTACACCTAGGAGCAATTTACTGGCTGATTAACCAACCTACACATCCTTGGAATGTAAAAGGAAACCAGAGCACCCAAAGAAACAAGAGCACCTGTTAAAGGGGGAATAGACAAACTCCTCACAGACAACACCAAAGGTTAGGGTTGAACACAGATCGATGAAACTGGGAGACAACTGCTCCACTAGCGACACTATTGTGCAGAGGTGAACATCCAAGGAAGGTTTTATGTGCAGAGTGTGTATTCATTCTGTATTTTGCCAGAATATTTCACCCATATTTTCCAGAATGCAGCATACATGCTGAATTCAGAAATTGGACTGGGCTATTGTTGAAAATGAATATTTTAATAATTGAATTCTTTGTGTATTACATACCTGGGTTTTTATTGCTGTGGCCTATGGAGTGATAAAGAATGAAATCTACCTGCAAAGTCCCAAGTTCAAAAACTAGCCTGTATCACATTTTTTAAATGTAAGCAGGGTGGTGTTAGAATAGGTATAACTAACCTCTGGCCAGAGAGAAGGTGGCAGAGAATATTAAACATTGCTCCCAATTCCTTAAAAAATGCGGGACCTCAGAGGTATCTTTGCAACAGTTCAAATGAAGAAAAGTGTTTTCTTCCTGTGGCAGAGACAGTCAAAATAATGTTTTCATTGGATCACGAATAGTGAAAGGCTTGGATAGTGTGGATGTGGAGAGGATGTTTCCACTAGAGAATCTAGGACTAGAGGTCATAGCCTCAGAATTAAAGGATGTTCCTATCAGAAGGAAATGAGGAGGAATGTTTTAGTCAGAGGGTGGTGAATCTGTGGAACACTTTGCCACAGAAAGCTGTGGAGGCCAAGTCAATGGATATTTTTAAGGCTGAGATAGATAGATTCTTGATTAGTACGGGTGTCAGGGGTTATGGGGAGTAGACAGGAGAATAGGGTTAGGAGGGAGAGATAGATCACCCATGATTGAATGGCATAGACATGATGGCTTAATTATGCTGCTATCACTTATGACCTTGTGACCTTGTGATCTTGGTACATGTACATTAATAAACCAATACAGTCAGCATCTGTGGAATCCTAGTGGACAGACATCATTATAGAGTGGACAGACATTATTATAGAGAAGTCATATTACTGTATGGAAAGAAAAAATGGTAGACTTTCCTAATAAAAACAAAATCAATGGTAAGACTGCAATAGAAGTTAAGTTTTTCCTTTGTTAGGAGAAATGTAATTGTCTCATTCGCTGATTATGCTCATTTTATCCACTGCCTGCTTTTAACATTGGCAGTGGTTCAACTTTCCACTGAGGTATTATGCACATCACAATGAATCTGCATTTTCAAGGTTACATCCTCTCTCCCTGTTAATTTAGTTTAGTTTAGTTTATTATTGTCATGTGTACCGAGGTACAGTGAAAAGCTTTTTGTTGCGTGCTATCCGGTTAGCAAAAAATTATACATGATTACAATCGAACCATCCATAGTGTACAGATGCAGGTGTAATGTTTAGTGCAAGATAAACTCCAACTAAGTCTGATTAAAGATAGTTTGAAGGAGTCCGATGAGGTAGATGGGATGTGAGGGCAGCACTTTAGCTGGTGAGAGGATGATTCAGTTGCCTGATAACAGCTGGGAAGAAATTGGCCTGATGCCTGTAGTTTCCTGATGACGCTGTAAGAGATCATATAAATTTACAATGAAGGGATAACTTCAAGCATTCTGTAGTCTCACAATTCACAATTATTGAATCTGGGCTGGCAAAGATAGGAAGCCTGGCTTGTTTGGTTCATGTGTTGGTCCTACCAAGAAAGAGGAAATATTTAGCAATTGAGCTCTTTCTTTCAACAGATCAACTGGGAGTAGTTATAACTGCATCCTTCAATGAGCTCATCCATTGGATGTATTACTTTGTTCATGTGGCTCTTGAATATGGCCACACATGCAGGCTCTCGGAAACTCTCAAAGTGAGTGGAGATCGGCCAGCTTTATGAAATCTTTCAGTACCAATTCTAAATTAATTCCAGATTAAAAAATATAGTAGAGATTGCAAATCCATTTATGGTCAACAGGAACTTCAACTTCAAGTTCAAATTTTCATATGGTCCCTGGGAAAAAAAATCACACATGAAGTTCAAAGGAGTATGTTTAATAACTTGCGAATGAAGAGTGGTGGAAAGTAAATGATGTGACTTTATCCAATTTAATGCTCAAGGGGTCAGGCATTTTGATATCATGACAAACACTTGTACGTTTAGAATTTTAAAGATGCATTTTAATTAGATTATTCAAAAGATTTCCTGTGCTACACCAACTCATATTCATTTTTTCAATTAGCCGGCCTATTTAACAGATCCATTAAATGCGCTTTGCTGCAACCTTCAATTTCACATAGAATTATTCAACGATACTGAACAAGGAGTAGGGCAAATGACTGGAATAATTTTATCTTAAAAGAAATAATAGGATTTGATCTGTATTGAGCACTAAATTCCAACTTAAAATTCAAAACTAGACCAATGCTGGCATTCTTTTTAAAACAAATTTTGCTTCAATAATTATTGTTCCGTTTCATTCTTCTGCTTCAGGAAATAATATGCACAGAGGGACAATTTGCAAGTGTGGATTTTTTTACATGTAGTGCAACTTTTTGAGATAGCTCTGTCAGCAGCTGTGTTAACAGGCAAAGTTGGAGAAATGGCCTGGAATTTCCCACATATTATCACCCAGATGCGCACACGATCATAAAT